>NC_082396.1:15337472-15364880 GCF_031168955.1 Gadus macrocephalus | reverse complement strand
CATTATTATTGGAGCAAGTGGAAAGACTCCTTTGCAGCTCATGGGAATAAGGGATGCATGCATGGATGCATACCTACACAAACACACACACAAACACACACACACACACACACACACACACACACACAGCCACTGGCATGCATGTACACACGCACAAGCACACCCACAGACACACACACACGCAGGTGCACAAACGCACACACACACACACAGACACACACACACACACACACACACACACACACACACACACACACACACACACACACACTCACACTCCCCTCCCCTTGAACACACCTCAACCCCTTTGAAACACAAATATACACTAACAAATCTGCATATGTAAACCAACACACACAACTAAACCCCCACACACCCCCACACACACAGACTAATAACAACGCTAACATGGGGCTGCGTGCCGTACGATGCACGCCTTATGTTTCGAGAGGAGAGGTTTTGGGTGATAGAGTAACACAAACAGACCTCGCGTCGGTGTCTAACTAGGGCAACATTGTTTGTACCATCAGACTCCCATCCTGTTCACACAGTGTGAGGAATCTGCCCACAACCTGTTACCTGGTCATGCCATATTCATATTGGTTCTATTATTTTGACACGTGCAGAGGATTGGTACCATAAAAAAAACGCTGTTGAATGCTGCGTTCCTAGGCTTTAAATGAGAATCAAAAGCTTTGGATTCAAAGCTTTCTGAAAAAGCTTTTGCTCCGTGACAGACTTGAGTCCAAGCCGCAGCCTTACCACAAGGATTCTCGTCTCCAAATCACCCTCAGGGATTGCTGTTTGCCCTGACCTGAACAGAAAAACATGTTCTGGAACCCTTTCTTTTGTGATATATTAATCTGCAAGGTAGCTCCTTTGAAAACGAAATTTGATCCACCATTATTGGATTCTTAATATCGCTTTTCAGTAGTACCCTCGAAGGATTAAACCGCAAAATAAAATATATAAATTGGCACTAATACATTGAAGAGCAAATCTTAACGCCTGTACCTAAAGATGGTGTAAATCCTGCAACAATGCCCTTTCACAATAACCAGAGTGGCCATGGTGATCGACTTCTCCCTTTACATAACCTGCATTCAATATGCAAAGGCATGTCATTGGCTAGCCCGCTAGATGAAGGCAAACATAAATCGGCCTCCATGTATAAAATGTATGAATCCTGTGAACTTTTCAATTTCTTTGTCCTTTTTAAGTCATGCCAAGACTAATTATTTCATTCAAACAGTGTCATCATTCCACATTATCATGTCGCTGACACACTCGTATCATTAGGCTCTACACACACATCCCACACCAGGCTGGGCCACTCTGCCCTTTCGCTGCCATTTGTAATCCTGCCATGTTTTTCTCTTTAAAAGAAAATTCAAGCGGATGGAAGGAAAGAAAGTAAACCAAAAGTATTCTTCAGAAGTAACTCATGATGAATGTCTCACATGTTTTTTGGTTAATTGGAAATTTTGTCTCCTGGGCTGTGTCCGACATTGAGTTTGGGGATGTGCATTAATACGGGAATGGGTTGAAGCACGAAACTTAATAAAGGGGTTAGCATTGCGTCAATTTCAGTATTTTGTTTTTCAAAGCTAGATTTGGTGTTGAACCTGATGGGGACAACATGAGCCCGCTCTCTGAGCTCTCTTGGCACAGGTTATTAGTGATTAGTGTGATTAGTATTAAGTATTACATTTATTGTTATTTTTCAAATGTGGGTTTAAATAAGATTGTGTATCAAACAATGACTTCTTACTGCCTGTATACAGAGGTATCTGTGGCATGCGTCACAACAGGCATCTGATAGTGAACCCTGAACCCCGGCACTCTGAGCGTGTTCAGCCCTCTCACGGAGAACAATTACACGCCATGGCTCAGAAGCAGTGTAAAGGAAGAACGTGCAGTTGCCATAAGACAAGGAAGAGAGAGGGAGGGAGGAAGGGAAGGAAGGAAGGAAGGAAGGAAGGAAGGAAGGAAGGAAGGAAGGAAGGAAGGAAGAAGGAAGGAAGGAAGGAAGGAAGGAAGGAAGGAAGGAAGGAGATGGTGTAGGAGAGGGTTGTTACATTCACACCATCACTCTCTCGGTTTCTTTTGCCTCTGCGCTCCCTGCGGGAGAGGGTCTGCTAAGACTATGCCATTGTTCACTGCAATGAAAACCTCCTATTAGCCACATCCTGGCAGCACGATAACCAGGGAGGCAGGGCAGAGAAATTAGCTTGCTGATGAGTCCTGTCTCTCTCTCACGCTCTCTATCTCCCTTTCTCTCTCGCTCGCTCTCTCTCTCTCTCTCTCTCTCTCTCTCTCTCTCTCTCTCTCTCTCTCTCTCTCTCTCTCTCTCTCTCTCTCTCTCTCTCTCTCTCTCTTTTCTCTCTCTCTCTTTCTTTCTCTTTGTCCTCTCTTACACCAACACACGCAGGCACCCACCTAAGCCCGCTCCCTCACATTCACGAAAGCCTCATTTGCAGCCCCAGAAATGAAAACTGTCAAACAGTCATATCATGCAGCGCTGTTTCAGAAGCCTAAATGGGCTGATTTCAATAGGTGTACATAAGTGTGTGTGTGTGTGTGCATGTGTGTGTGTGTGTGTGTGTGTGTGTGTGTGTGTGTGTGTGTGTGTGTGTGTGTGTGTGTGTGTGTGTGTGTGTGTGTGTGTGTGTGTGTGTGTGTGTGTGTGTGTGTGTGTGTGTGTGTGTGTGTGTGTGTGTCTGTGCGTAGTGTTTCATTACACAGGATTCTGCATGTTGAACGGCTAATGCACAACTGTGTGATGACTAATAAACTCCATGTTTCTGTAGTGGTCCCTAAAGCTATAGGGGGATCATGCTAATCTAAACCGTATCCTGTAACCTCTTTCATAGATTTTCCTTCTCTTACATGCTTTGGGTGTGGTATTTGAGTCTGTGCTTGGACTATCTAATTATCTGCCTTGAAGCTATGCACTGGTTGATATGGCAACAGCTTTGAGATGGAGGCACCTGTTGAACGAGGAGAGAGAGAGAGAGAGAGAGAGAGAGAGAGAGAGAGAGAGAGAGAGAGAGAGAGAGAGAGAGAGAGAGAGAGAGAGAGAGAGAGAGAGAGAGCGAGAGAGAGAGAGAGAGAGAGAGAGTGAGAGAGAGAGAGAGAGAGAGAGAGAGAGAGAGAGAGAGAGAGAGAGAGAGAGGGAGAGAGAGAGAGAGAGAGAGAGAGAGAGAGAGAGAGAGAGAGAGAGAGAGAGAGAGAGAGAGAGAGAGAGAGAGAGAGAGAGACTCAAAGAAACCCTGAAAGAATTCTGGAAATTATTATTGTTATATTGTTATATTGTTATTATCTACTACTTATGTATATAATTTAATCATGTATCAACTAATGAAATAATGATATCACTAATAACTATTATTGATAATACCCTTTTGAGTTCATAGTTGAGTTCATAGGACACAAACAACCCAACCCCCACCCAGCGTGAGGGAGGGGAGTTTGGTGAAGGTGACACAGGACTTGATGGGTTGCCAGGGGTCCGGGGTTCAGGTGAGAGAGCCAGACAGACCAGGGCCTCGTTTCCTGATAACGACGGATCTTTGGTCGTACGATCATTCTCACGATGGATCTTGTGATCCATCGGGAATTTCTTTGTCGCGTTTCTCGAAACTCCTCTTGACATGAACGCGCGTGCACTGCGCTAACGACGTCGTAGGATTGTAACTGTCTACTGACACGGTGCTGAAATGGGCTCCGTAGGAGGGGGAGACGCAGGAATGTCGCAGGAAAATTATGTTAAAAAGGGCTAAAATATCTCCCCATCAAGGACAACAGCAGAGTAGCCTACGAAAAAAATAGACTCCAATTATATGAATGCTAAAGACATTAAAACACAATTGATTAGTCCTGAATGCACTGTGCGTTTCACGGCATTTTCCCCCCTGAAATAATTCCATATGACAGAAAATTTAATATAGCTTGTGTGACAACTACATTTATCTTAATGGGCTGATTTCTGAAACATGCTTTGCGCAGCAAAGAGAGCCGACTTAATCTGATTCTGCATAAAGTTTCCTTGATTGATAATTTGATTGGCTATAAAAGACCCTCCGGAAAAAGGGTAAGGCCTCTAGAAAATGGCGGACAAAGGGAGAAAGAGGAGGTCTTTGTTTAAGGCAGAAGAGCTTAACATTCTGCTGGAGGAGGTGGAGGCCAATAAAGGCTTATTATTTGACCGCTTCAAAGGTGCCCACACCAACAAGTGCAGCTCTTGGCCGCCCTCCGATTCTACGCCACAGGGAGCTTCCTGCAGGTGGTAGGAGATGGCCAGGGCCTGTGCAAGGCGTCAGTGTGCAGATCGGTCCAGGCAGTGACATACAGCCTCCTTCGTCTCGTACCGCGACACGTCCGTTTCCACAGCAGAGACGAGATGGGTGCGACCCAAGAGAACTTTTTTCGGTCGTTCCGCATCCCACGAGTGGCCGGAGTCGTGGTTGGAACTTTGATTCCAATTCTCACGCCCCACGTTGATGGCCACGTCTACATCTGTCGGAAGGGATATGCCGCTGTCAACTGCCAGGTGGTGTGCGACCATCAGGGCATCCTCCTGGATGTCGTAGCGAGATGGCCTGGAAGCACTCACGACTCCTTTGTGTTCCACGAGTCCTCCATCGGACGGCTGGCTGCAGCCTCCAGGGGAGAGTGGCGGCTCCTCGGAGACAGTGGCTATCCGCTTAGGCCTCACCTGTTCACCCCAGTGGCTAACCCGGGAGACGTCCACGAGGAACAGTACAACGAAGCCCACCGTCTGGCCCGGTGCATTGTCAAGCGCACGATCGGCAGGTGGAAGTTAACGTGACCCGTCAACGTGACCAATCCCCACCAAAAATAGCCTCCTCCTTCTTTCATTCATTATTTTGTTTCTTTTTTCTTTCTTTTCATTCATTATTATTATTATTATTTTTTTCATTTCTTTCATTATTTTTTTTTCTTTCATTTCTTTCATTCATTATTTTGTTAAATTTTTAATTTTTTGGGTTATTTTAGTCTATGTTTTATGAGTAGCCTATGTCATAGTCTGCACAAATCCCCCCACTTTCTCTCACACATTTTGAGTGCCCTGCCTGCGCAAACATTTTCTGGACTGTCCCGTTTTATTTTGGCCATTTTAACATCTTTATTAATAAATAAATTAATAATCTTTATTAATCACCAAACTAAGAACATAAAGGCGCAATGCGTTTTAATAAAACGCATCCAATACACGGAATGTCCGATGGTCACGCCACTGAGGCTATAGTAGGCTAACGATGCTCTTAGCGTCCTACGAGTACCTACGAGTACCCCTGGAGTACTCGTTAGTTACGAGCGTTTTCACGACGTTCGTTACCAACTATGCTTTCGGGAAACGCGGTGAAAAATCTACGATGCCCTTACGACGCACTTCACGATCCACTTAGGCTAACGACGCTTTCGGGAAACGAGGCCCAGGAAAGTACCGGAGATTTCCTAACACCCCTCACAGAGGGGGGCACACGGCCCTCTTTCACCTCACCGCGGGGCGCAGTTTAGAGTCTGGGGGACTTCAGGGTGGATCAGACCGACTGGGGGACTTCAGGGTGGATCAGACCGACTGGGGGACTTCAGGGTGGATCAGACAGACTGGGGGACTTCAGGGTGGATCAGACAGACTGGGGGACTTCAGGGTGGGATCAGACAGACTGGGGGACTTCAGGGTGGATCAGACAGACTGGGGGACTTCAGGGTGGATCAGACAGACTGGGGGACTTCAGGGTGGATCAGACAGACTGGGGGACTTCAGGGTGGATCAGACAGACTGGGGGACTTCAGGGTGGGATCAGACAGACTGGGGGACTTCAGGGTGGATCAGACAGACTGGGGGACTTCAGGGTGGATCAGACAGACTGGGGGACTTCAGGGTGGATCAGACAGACTGGGGGACTTCAGGGTGGGATCAGACAGACTGGGGGACTTCAGGGTGGGATCAGACAGACTGGGGGACTTCAGGGTGGATCAGACAGACTGGGGGACTTCAGGGTGGATCAGACAGACTGGGGGACTTCAGGGTGGATCAGACAGACTGGGGGACTTCAGGGTGGGATCAGACCGACTGGGGGACTTCAGGGTGGGATCAGACCGACTGGGGGACTTCAGGGTGGATAACCTGACTGGGTGATTCAGGGTGGGATCAGACTTCCAGTTTGTCCTTGCCACAAGTTGTTGTTGTTTGTTGTTGATGTCTGACATCCATAACGCCCGCCCTCCTCCCCTTTTTATCAGTACGATCAGTAGTATCTGTTTCAACCTCTTGGGCATCCTGTGTACAGGATGATTAAGCAAGATAACAAATAATTGTTACACCAATCTGCTGCACACATCTGCATCCTTAGCGTCTCTTACAAGGAAATGACCATAAATGCAAACTAATTCAGCTCTGTTCCTCATCACCTTCAAGTTAATTAAAACTCCTGACATCAGACTCAACATTATATAAACCTGTGCATTTCCCCATAGTGATGTTGAGGTTAGGAGTATCGATCCAGGAAACAGTTCTGAATGAACACTGTCATGTTGCAAGGATAAAAAGAGGTATTTCTATCTGTAGTTTTTCTTCGGTCTCTGCCCATATAGATAAACAAGGGTAGAACAGTTACGTGTTTATAGTCACGGCGTTCCCTGCTTTATTCTGTGTCTCCCAGGGGAGGCAGCAAGGGCTTTATGGAATATATATGTGTGTGTGTGTGTGTGGGGGGGGATTTCTGGCTGTGTGTGTTCCTTTCTATTGACCTGCTGTCGGACTGCTATTCAAGAGTCGCTAGTTAGATGGTGTGTTGCGTGCATCTTCTTAATCTGTTTCATGACATTTTCTATTCTCTTGGATCTCCAGAGATCAAAGGATAATTATATGATTATAGCTGAGATTAGCTTTCTGGGATGCGTGTTCTGTGAAGTGTGCAGTGTACTCTGGTGACCAGTGCATATGTTAACCACTATGCTACAGTCACCTAGCCTTGATTCCTGTGTTGAAGACCGCTCACTGCATTTAAGCCCTCTTTAATAAACCAACTGTTATATCCATGCAAGCAAAGTTATTATACTAAATCATTATCTTATAATATCATGATTCTCTCATTAGTATTATTAATATATCATCATATTCCTTGGCACTATCTTCTTTTTAATATTGACAGTGATATTTCCAGCCTAATGCATGATTCATATCAAAGCAGATCAATATGTTGCTCCTGCCGTCGCACTAATGAGCGAGATTGAAAATGAGCATGCTTACTGTGTGTGCATGTTCGAATTTGCATATGTATTAACATATGTTTGTGTCTATGTGTGTGGGTGGATAGGTGTGTGTGTGTGTGTGTGCACATGTCAACCCACTCAGCTCCCTATACACATCAGGGAAGTAGCTTAATGTTGGCCTCTACAGTGTCAAACCACACAGGACACTCTCCGTCCTGCAGCCGCTGGGATTTAGCATTATAAACGTTGCAGATCACATATTTGTCCGCCCTTCCAACCCCAAGCTTCAGCCCTTATCAAAAAAAAAAAAGCTGTGGAAACGTCAACATCGTTGGGTGAGGCCGTAGCACAAATGAATCCTCCGCAGAGTGGACGCCTTAGCTGCTCGTGTTGCTAATCGCCTGATGTAGCGCAGGCTCTGGGTCGTCCACCGCCGGACCGCTGTGGCTGATCCAGCGGGGCCATCGACGGCAGCGCTGGGTCAGATGCAGTATCACAGGCTCTGTGGGGAGCACTCCGGCGAATGCATAGGAAAATCATGCTTCACAGCTATGCAGCCGTGGTGGTGGTTTTTTGTTGTTGTTGTTGTTGTTGTTGTTGTCAGTGGAGAAATGTTTTGACTCCTGCTCCAGGCCTGGGCGAAGATCAACATTCAGAAAGCAATATTTTGTGCTTACTATCCTCTGTATGTGTGTGTGTGTGTCTGTGTGTGTGTCCGTGTAATTGTGTAAGTGATTTTGTGTGTGTGTCTGTGTAAGTGTTTTTGTGTGTGTGTAAGTGGTTCGGTGTGTGTGTGTATGTGTGTGGTGGTTCTTTTGACTTTTTGTCAAGATTAAGTCTTTTGTGGATTCTGACATGTGAAAGATTTCCCAGAGAAACGGCCTCATATGACTGCACTCTAAGTCAGCCTGTAAGCGACCTATCGTGAGACAGCAACTGTGCAACCATGAGCGCATATGAATAGTCAAATGTTTGTTTGAATAGTCACACATTTACCCTTTTGCTGACCTCCAGGTTTTTCCATTGGCTTCAAAAAACAATCCAGATTCTCCTCATTTTTTTGGAGATAATTCCAAACATCTGTATACATATCTGTGTAAGAGAGCATAAAGTCACTGATTTATTACCAACACTACAATCTGGAACACCACTCATTCTAAGATATGAATAATACATCTGTGTGTTTTCATGAGAGCTCTCCCTTTCCCTTTAGCTGACTGCAAAACTCTCGTGATTGGGTTAGTGATTTTTGGCTCAATCTAGCTCATCAGCGGGCCGTAGCCTAACGATCCGCCCATTAAGTGTGATCAGCACTATTTGAGCTACAGAGCTCTGAACGGTCATCTGCAATTGACGGAACTCTAATTTTCCCTCTCTCTCTCCGTCTCTTTTTTAAACTGACCTCGCATGCCCCGATCCAAAGCTTTGGCCGGATCAAAGGAGGAGGGAAGTGTTTTATTTCTTAACTCCAAATGCCTTAATCCTTACAATCAGTAAATGTGATTAGCAAGGCTGCTCTTTCATATGCGTGTTGGATGGGATATCACGAGTCCAATAGAATCAAAACGGAAATAGTTATACATTGTGGTATCAGCTCTATTTGCCGGCTATGGCTTTATATTGGTAATATTATTGCACATTGTGGAGACAGGATTTAGTCTAAGGATTACGTGCTTTGATCATGTAAAAAAGGGGCTGCTTTGTCAAGTTACAACTCAGCCTTATGGCTATGTTGTAGTTCACTTTACATTCCTTGGCCTAGATGTCTGAGCAATGGAGGGAAATCGTCAAATGTCATGCATTGCATTTCAAGGCTTGAAGAACACTTTAGTTAGCCCTTCTCATTGAACACTTCTGTTTGCATTACCTACTATATTTATTATTCGATAGACATTGTACAAATAAAATACCACTGTATTCATGGTACAGAGCTCACATATTATTCCAAATATCATGTTATGAGACATGACCTCTAATCCCTTGTCGTGATCTGTTTTTAGTCCGGCTGTTTGCTAATGACTGGTTTGGATGCATTTGAAAAAAGCTTGCACACAGAGCACTCGAAATACTAAACAATAATGAAGCAATTTACGGAAAGCAGCAGAAATGCTGCGTGGCAGATTTTAACCAAGCCGGCCAAGTGCAGACAAGACAGCAGCCATTAAAGGGTTATTGATGTGTTGTGTCTCCTTTTTACATTGAGCTATTATCTACATATTTTGTGAGGCACTGATGCAGTAAAACACATGATACATAGCGTATCTTGCCTACTTACTCTCACTCTCTCCATCTTGCTCCTGCTCACCCTCTCTCTGTTCCCGTGGCGGCTCCACGGTCCGTCGTCCTATGGATTAGCTCTGTGGGCGATTTCCCAAAGGACTCTGGGCAATGCTATGGCTGTCATGGGTATCTACTGGGAACTCTCTCTCTCTCTCTCTCTCTCTCTCTCTGGCAGGTCACAATGTTTGCACAGGCACACGCGCACACACACGCACGCACGCACGCACACACACACACGTACGCATACACTATACTAGTGTGCATGTTCACCGGCGCGCACACACACACTGGTATTCGTGCTAATATATCTCAATGTCTTTCACTCAAATTGTTTAGTAACTCTATTATAGGCGTGCATTCGGTGAACGAACAGTATACAGAGTAGATTACAGAGTAAATTATTAGAGTAGATACAGTACAGCATCGTGGAAATACCTGATGCCCAATCTGCTCGCAACATCTCCCCCTGTGCCATACGCGGCCACGATAAGGCCTTCGTGAGGTGAAATAGATATCTGAAATTGTTTGTTTTGAGAGACAATCTCCCTCATAAACATGGGAGATTATCTTTGGGAACGGTTGCTTCCATACAGTTATGTAAGACAGCGATGCGGCACCGCACCACAGCAGGCAAGTACACACAAGGTCATGATGATGTACTGAAACCAATGTGTATGGTTACCCCCTGATACTCATCTCAAAACATTTCCTCCTGGATGCCTTTTCCCGTGCACAGTATTAATGGCTCTGCTATGAACCTCAGCCGGGGCTCATCATGTAATAAACTGAACAGAGGGGGAGCCATCTGTGTTTAGGTAGGGTACCAAACACACAGCATCCATCATACCGACGAATCCCTCGTTACACCCAACAGAACCATGGCATTCACCTCTGTCGAATGATTGCACGTTTACACCATAAAAATGACAGCCTTTAAATGCCTGAGTTAATAATTGATACAGGTTGACGTGACGCTTAGTATATAGTATATAGTGTATGTTAATCAATAATGGATTACAATTGGTGTTAGTTTTTTGATAAAGGTCAGAGGTCTACAGTTGTGCATGTGCCATGAGTTCAGCAGGCATCCAAATCACAAAGACAGAGGAGCCTCCACATTAACACATGCATGCAAGTGAAGGTCCATGCATATAAATTATATACTATATCAATTATATACGCCATCTATTATATACTCTATCCATTATATACTAAACACATTATCTACTATATTCATTGTATACTTTATCCATCAAATACTCTATCCATTATTGAATGCATACATTATGTATTATATCCAATATATGCTTCATCCATTACATGATATATCCATTATATACTAATTATATGCTATATCTATAGATACTATCTCCATTGTATATCATGATATCCATTTGATACTACATAAATGATATGCTATATCCATTTTATACTATATCCATTATATTCTCTATCCTTTTCCATCAGGAGCCCTTCATCCGTGTCCCTCATTATCCATTTCTATTCTCTCAAAAACAAATAATTCAATGCAACCGAAAGCAAAAGACACTGCAATGTCTCTGATCGTCACACACGGCACATTGTTCCTCAGCTGCCCTATTTGGCATGCGTTCATTTACATGGCTAAAACCAACGACTTTGTAGAACAACACATCTCTCTTATTGCCCAACCAAACCTGGGTTTGGGGAGAACGCATCTATTTATGGGTTTCCTGGAACGTACCAAGTGAGATGTATGTTGAAGGTTGTTTGATTGTAATGTTTGCCTGTGGAAGATGTTTGTGAATGATTCCTGATACGTATTTAACATATTTAGACCTGCCGGTAGTGGTTTTTGTCATGCAAATAATGAATAACAATTATTTTATTTGCTAATTGATTGATTGGGGTGACAGTTTCATCGAGAAAGTAGGGACAGCACGGTCCAACTTAGACACCTGAAGCTGTCATATTTCTCTCCTTTAGGCTCATTTATTCTCTTTTGAAACATAATGTAATACCTCATAAAAAGCTTCCCTGTCAAAGTGCTTGAACACATTTTAATTGGCTTGTTTTCACCAGACTTGCCCGATCAGCCCTAACGTGGTCTCACTTTAGCTCAAAAGTGATTACGGTTACGAGAAGCCCCGATGACACCGCAGACAGAGGGAGTGACAGCATGTCGACCGTAATGGCTGCTGGTGCAAACAAACAGGCAGACAAACAAACAGGCAGACATGGCCTTGTGTAAATCCAGCCAAAGGGTAAAGCTTCGCCCTTTGTCGGGGGGGGCGGGGGAGGGGGGGGGGTTGAGGGTGGGAGGGGTTGGGGTGGGTGGGTGGGTTTAGGGAGGGGGGGGGCAGGGGGGGGGGGAGATTAATGTACGGGTTACGTATCCATTTGGCATGGGCTATTATCCCGCATATGATCACCATTATTTTCTCCGGCCTGTTAATCACGGGAGATCTTGCCATGTACGCACGCTGGCAAGGTGATCACATTCATTCATTCACGCATGCTTCCAGTGCAGAGGCGGTCTTGTGTTTTCACTTAGCGACCGAGGCCCGCATTAACTAAATGAAAAACAAACAGGGAACGGAGCCCATTTGTCAGCGGCTGATTGGAGCGCTCTGTCCCACTTCTATTTTTAATGTTTATTTTGCTCCTGCGGCAGCGCCTCAAGGGCACGGGACAGAGGAAGGGGGGGAGGGAGGGGGGGGGAAGCCAAAGCACTCTTGGTAAAACATGATTGGATAACCGAGGAGGTTAGCGGGCCGTGTGAGTGGTTGGATTAGCGGGAGAGGGCCGGGTGGTGCTCGGAGCTCAGGGGTCAGATGTGATGGGCTTTTGGGGGGTCTCGAGAGGAGGAGGGTTTAGACCGGGGGAATATCCCCTTTCTCAATTGTTTCGGAGATAAAACGTATCGGAGGTTTGCGTTGAAAGCATGAACACAAAATGAGGTCACAACATGGTTCCAGTGGTACCTTTTTTTCTGAATAAAAATAAAAAGCAAAACAAAATGTTTAATCAGCTTTGAATTGAGATTTCTTGATTGATCCTGGGTTATGTCTGTTTTATCCTTTCTTATCAATCAATCTTTATAAATTCTCCAACCTGAGGTAGGCCTACTCATCAGGAGTTAACAACATGACTTCATCTCAAACAAACACCAGCTTGGCAGATGAACGCAATCTGATGTGCAACGTAAAGTATATATATGTACACAAAAGAATCCCTCGCACAGAATAAATAGACACATTATATAAATAACCCTGAAACTTCTATCAAAAACGCAACGAATACTATTAATCAAAAGCAAGAAATAAGGAATCTGCTTATCTCCCCAGATTGCTGCTACCTGGTTCCCTTATCTTATTCCCAACACTGCTCAATGTGCTATTTTGCTTGCATAGTCCCCAGTGGCCCCATTCTCAGTGTAATGAGAACCTAAATGGGAGCCTGATTCCGGTCCTGATGTTTGGTATGCAGGAAGTGTGCAGAGACGATGCCAATGGGGAAATCGTCTATGGCTGTATAAACACCTGTTGCTCATTCTTGGGTTTTACATATGTAGGATTTATAGGAAATTCTCCTCGTAAATACATTACATTCCCTCATTATTAGGCAAGGGAATACATATTGCAGAAGTTTCCCTCCCTGAACTATAAGCAACTATTTAGCCCAATCGGCTTCCAGCTCTGTCCCGGCCAATAAAGAGATGCAAGTAAGCTAGAGCACCAAACGAATCAAAGTGGGATCATTATCATCAGGTCAGTGCCTGTCTTAACTCAATTTGAGCACCAAGGCGTGGCGTCACAAGTCCGAAAAGATTTCGTCAACATTTGTGCGTGCGTCGGCCATTTGGTGGAGCATCTGGCTGCCGGTTTTCTGCTGCGTGTGGGTGTGTGTGTCTGTGTGTATGTTTGTGTGTGTGTGTGTGTGTCTCTGTGTGGGTGTGTGTGTGTACGGGGGGGTGTCTGTGTGATTGTGTGTGTGTGTGATTGTATGTCTATGTTCGTGTATGTTTGTGTGTGTGCGTGTTTTTGTGTGTGTATGTGTGTTTTTGTGTGTGTGTGTGTGTGTGTGTGTGTATGTGTGTGTGTGTGTGTGTGTATGTGTGTGTGTGTGTGTGTGTGTGTGTGTGTGTGTGTGTGTGTGTGTGTGTGTGTGTGTGTGTGTGTGTGTGCGTGTGTGAGTTTGTAAGTGGGCATGTGTGTGGTGGCCATGGCTTGATGTCTGTGTTTGTGTATGTGTGTGTGTGTGGTTGTTTATTTGTTTGTGTGTGTGTGTGTGCATTCGTGCGTGTGCATGCGTGGGGTGGACGTGATAGAAACGAAAGCAACAGATGGACCGGGACAGCAGATTGTTCCAGCTGTGCTATGTCAGTCACTACAGCCGGTGAATAGCAAGGCTGTCCAAGCAAAAAGAGAGAGGAAGAGAAAGAGAAAGTAATCAGCAGTGAACCTGACAGATGGGAGCGGGACGGAGACATCCAGCGGCCCTGTGCGGCCCGTCCAGGCCGAGACATGAAAAGGCTGTCGGTGTTCCACGCTAAACGCCATAGTTTGGGAGTTTAATTAAATCGTTACGTATCTGAGAGGTGGATTGATTCTCATTGCCTTTGCCTTGTAAGCTTTGTGATACCGTTGTCAGACATGATTAGCTGGGGTATGCAATTTGGAGTAAACGGCCAGAGTGAGTTCGATTTTGAAAGATTCCAACCGAAATAGTCCCAGCCCTCCCTTCAGGCCAGCCCCCAAAGCTAATCCTCCTAAACTCATGACTAGCTCGCTGGCTTTAGCGATAGTGTTATGTTGCAAGTAGTAATAAGCACAGGAGGAAAGCAATGCAACCAACTCAGGCTCAGTCTCTGGTTCGTACGCAGGATCAGTAGGCAATGGTAATCGAGACAAGCAGTCCGCAGTTTGGTTCTGTGTGCCAGCACGGTACACTACGTCATAGTTGAAGCACAGCAGTCGGGCTGACCGTCTCGAAATGCGCATTCCAGCTCTGTCAGCACCTTTAGTAGATAGAAGAGTAGTGAGGGCCTGGTGATCGGTACGTAGAGTGAACCTGTGACCCCACAGGTACGTTCTCCACTTCTCGACTGCCCAAACACAGCCTAAGGCCTCTTTTTCAACTGTTGCATATTTTCTTTCGGCCTTTGTCAACTTTCTTGAAGCAAATGCGACTATGCGTTCAATGTTGTTAGGGTGTATCTGCGTGAAGACGGCGCCTACGCCATAGTCAGAGGCGTCTGTAGAAACGATGTTTGGCAGGGCAGGGTCATACAAGGCCAATGCTGGGCTGTGTCCACCAACAGCTGTTTCAACTCCCTGAAACACTTGTCAGCCGCGTCAGTCCATTTGAAGTCTGAGTCACTGCGAAGAACGGCACGCAGTGGCTCAACCACAGTTGCATAGTTGGGTATGAATTTGTTGTACCATAAAATCATGCCCAGAAATGAATGCAAGCTGCCTGCATCGTGTGGTGGAGGTGCCTGTGCAATTGCTTTAACATGTTCTGTATCCGGCTTGATGCCTTGTGCGGACACTAAGTGCGGACACTAACTACCCAGAAAGCGCAGACTGGACTGTCTGAACTGGCACTTTTTATCATTGAGATGCAGACCTGCATTTGTAAGCCGCTGTAACACTTCTTGAAGTGCAGTGTCGTGCAGCGCTTGGGTGCGTCCAAAGCATATGATGTCATCTAGGTAGTTGCTGACGTTTGGAACACCTTGCAGGACGACTGACATCATCTTCTGAAAAGCAGATGGAGCTGACGCTAAACCATAAGGTACCCTGCCGAATCGGAAAAGGCCTTCATGGGTTATAAATGCAGTCAAATCCCTACTATCGGGATGCAGAGGAAGTTGATGATAGGCCCTCTCAAGGTCAATTGTGGAAAACATGATTGATCCGGAAAGAGTAGAAAGCAGTTCATCCATATGTGGTAGAGGATGACTGTCCACCACTATGGCTTTATTTGGTTCTCTGAGGTCAACACACATTCTTATGCCACCTGTTTTCTTCTGTATCACGATGATGGGTGAAACCCAGGGTGATGCGTCAATCCGTTCAATCACCCCAGCAGAGAGCAATCTGTTCAATTCATCAGACACATCAGATCTGACAGCAAAGGGCAGACGTCGTAGCTTTTGCCGAACAGGTATGGCAGACTCAGAGACCTTAACTTTATGCATGAAACCTTTCACAAAACCCACTGTTGGAGCTGGCGCTTCGGCTTTGGAGAGCTGCACGACTGGGCTGGAAGCAGGAGGGTTACAGGCAGGTGAAGCAGAAAGCACCTTGTCACCTTCAATATGCAGCTTAAGTGCAGTTATCAAATCCATGCCCATTAGTGGAGTCCAAGTCTCTGTTACATAAAAGTTCACTTTACAGTACTCACTATTCCTCACCACTGTAGCAGGCATGCATCACAGCACTTTGATTGGAGTTTGGGAGTGTGTCACAAGACGAGCTGCAGGCGGCTGTAGAGGCACTGCCTAGAAGTATTCCTCCACTATGCATTTTGGCAAAACTGAGACACTGAGGCTCCCGTATCCACTGTAAGTTTAACTGTCTTTTGCAATGTCCCAGCACGAATGTTCACAGTGCATTATAGTTTTGCTGGTGACTGTTGCAGCAATAGCAGAGTATATTCCGGTATTTCCACTTGACGCACGCTATGAGTCTGTGCAGCAGACCTACACACGCGCGCAAAATGTCCCTTTTTGTTGCAAGTTTTACACATGACTGTAATCGCGGGGCATTCCGGTGCCTTAGCCAAATGCTTGTCGGATCCACAACGAAAACATGAGCGGGAATTTGTGGCAGGAGTGTAACTGGCGGTAGAATGACTTGCAGATGAGCCCGAACGTGCATTCCTGTATGGCTGTCTACTCTTCCCTTTTCCTTGAATTTTGACTGCATGTATAGGAAAGCTACTTTTAACGCGAGTCATGCACTTCGCTTGTTCTCCAGCTGACTCCATCTGACTAGCAATAGTGGTAGCCTGCTCCAGTGTTAACTTTTCTTTAGCAACAGTCTTTCTCGGATACGTGGATTTGCAACATGTTCCAGTAGCTGGTCACGTATCAGGCCATCACAGCTAGCAAATTCACAAGTAGCAACTAACCTTCGCAAAGCAGTCACATACTGAATGATTGATTCATCCGCTAGCTGGACTCGTTTCCTAAATGTGTGTCGTTCGACGACAACGTTTACCTTTGGCGTGAAGTAGCCATGCAGGGCAGCTATCGCAGTTGCCAATATAGCACCAGCCTCCGTCAATGTGTAAAATATTCTTTGTCCCTCTGTTCCTAAGCAGTGAAGCAAAAGGGCACGTTGTCTTGCCTCAGTCCAGTTTAGTCCATCCACGTCGATGACCAAGCAGTAGTTTTTGAACATTTGTTCCCAAACCTTGAATGGAACGGCGGGCTCCCCCGGCGCAGGCAGAAAAAATTACGGGAAAGGCGCTGTAGCAGTCATATTGAAACATTAAAATGTAGCAAAAAAAATCTGTCGTACAAAGGTAACGGGAGTAAGTTCCTCGTCGCCAATTTGTTACGTTGCAAGTAGTAATAAGCACTGGAGACCGACATACGTTCAAGTGTAATTATATTGAAGGTAAGCACATAGCACAGTACTGTAGGTCTAGCTCCCTAGCCTACATGTGTTCTCTACTTCTTCTCTAGTACCACAACACACTACATAACCGCAGAGCCACCTAGTGGTGTAATCAGGTTAACACAACAGATAGCACTGCCTAGCCTTGGGGAAAACTGCGGACATGGGCACTGAGCTACAGGAAATCCAGCCAATTATTTCAGAATTGATTGGTTGGGTTATACTATTCAATAATGGCACATTAATTAGCAATTAACCGTTTACACATTAGTGTAAAGTATTACCCAATAATTGAATAAGCATTGACTATCAATTGATGGTTGTTAATCCACAGTTATCTAATGGTCTGATCCTCATTTACTAATGATGTTCATGTTTACTTATGGGGTCCATGTTAACTGAGGTGATGGCATTATGTTGACGAAGGTATTCTTTTATACATTAAATGGGGTTAAGGTTAGGGTTAACCCTAACTCGCTAAACCTTATCCAACCGTAACCCTAACATTTACCCCACACCTTACCCCTATGCTAATGCTATATAATGATGCTTATAGCTGCATTAAATAATGGTACTAAATGGTTAATTAATATCCCCTTCTGTTAAAGTGTTGCCAATGATTGGAGAGCCATTTTACCTGCCCTCGACAGCCACAGATACAGATTTCTTAGAAAAAAAAAATATTTATTGCTTGCTGTCCGGATGTTACGTTCATTGATTCTCATAACATGATATCCGTCAGCAGAGAAGGGGAGGAGAGAGAGAGAGAGAGAGAGAGAGAGAGAGAGAGAGAGAGAGAGAGAGAGAGAGAGAGAGAGAGAGAGAGAGAGAGAGGCAAGAGAGAGGCAAGAGCGAGACAGAGACAGACACATTGTTGCTCTCCATGGGGCTGAAATCTAAAAACACATATAAACTCTCTGCTCTGAAATATACACATGAACTCTGGTATCTAGATGGGATTTGGGCAACAATGGAGCGAGACAGACGGACGAGCGATCGAGCGATCGAGCGATCGAGCGATCTTGCATCGAAAACCGAAAAATATCTTCTCTTTAATAAGAAATATTTATTATTCCTTTGGGTAAAGCCACGCTCTCCACTGACGTGTATTTTATTACCACAGCATACCCAGTGGCACTGCATAGTGTTTAACTCCCTGACGGTTCAAAGCAAGGGCTTGGGGGGGGGGGGGGGGGTGGATGGCATCAATATCTCAGGCATAAGGTTGATATTTGCTGATCCGTTCTACCGCGAATATCCCCACCGTGCCAAAGCCATTGCTGCTCTTAAACCCGGCAAAGACCCAACGTTCGGCGCACACACACACACACACACACACACACACACACACACACACACACACACACACACACACACACACACACACACACACGCAAGCACGCACGCTTACACACACACGTGTTCACGGAAACATGACCACACACATTCACACACACACACACACACACACACACACACACACACACCCACACACACACACAGTCCTCCCCCTCGTCTCGTTCCCCCTTCTCACAGCGAGGCGGGCCTAAATGTCTGAGATCTGAGGCTTACTAAAGGGTTTCAAAGGGAAGCCTTCCCCGTAGCCCCCTCTATGGCCAGTGTTAGATGTTTGGGGTCTTCTGGAGCAGGCCGCCCCCCCTTAACCCCCTAGCGTTAAACACACACTGATGTGTCGGAGGCTTGAGGTGGACGGAGGGAGGGCTACAGGTCCTCCGTCAACCGGGGGCTTCAGCTTTCTGCACTTGCTGGAAATCAATGCTCCACGCTGGGGTGAGTCTCTGTCCACACCCCCCCCCAACCCCTGGGCTGGCTCGGGTGGGGTGGAGTGGAGGGGTTTAACCCGGGCTCAATGGGCTCAGTGGAAAGTCGTGGGCCTCTGGGGTCAACCCTGTTGTCACTCGACTTTGGTGCAATCCATGAAAGATATGGGACAGAACAGGTTGGAAAATATGTGTGACATCTTTGTACTTGTGTCCATCACTCAAAGTAGACAAAGACATACAGACACACCGACTCACACACGTACACATACACTCACTCAGTCCCTCGAAACCACTGATAAATTAATTGAAAACATGGTCATGCACAGCAGGGCAGCGCATCATAAATAAGATGCAGATTGTGCTGCTGGGTAAAGGCCTTATTAGTTCATTAGATGCAGCCCGGAAGTGTGTGTGTGTGTGTGTGTGTGTGTGTGTGTGTGTGTGTGTGTGTGTGTGTGTGTGTGTGTGTGTGTGTGTGTGTGTGTGTGTGTGTGTGTGTGTGTGTGTGTGTGTGTGTGTGTGTGTGTGTGTGTGTGTGTGTGTGTGTGTGTGTGTGTGAGTGTGTGTTGACCGGCAGCCGCTGTGAACACACACAAGCTGTAATGAGGTAGGACATGTGTAGCGCCTATCTCCCCGGGGAACTGATAGTCAGGTGGTGGGTGGCTCCTGCTGTTGTTGTTGTCTGTAAGAGGTCATTTATAAGATCTGAACAGAATGTATCATTAAACAAAATGTGTGGCGCCGTTCGTATATGCACACCACTGCTGCCTCCACTGACTGACAAGCCACAGCACTCGCACCCCTCGGCCCTCGACGCCTTACATAGCCCTTATGAGATCTCCTCAATATTTCTAAGGTGGTGCTGGCGGGGTTATTCGGTGGTGGCGGGAACTTTTCTCACATGAAACGGGGTTGATTGAGGCTAGGGTTGATTGCCTATAGTCAAATAAATGAATGCGATAAGCCCATTCGCCTGCAGTTATGTGAGCAAGACTGTTTTTCGCGTCCCCCTGAAGCGGAAGCAGGCAACTTTATGTTGCTTGTTCTTCATGCACGCGTTCAAATGAACTGAGTGGGAGGGTTGAGAAAACTGAGAATAGAAACCATTCAATGCTACCACAAAACAGACCGCTCGAAAATACAAACATCGCCATAACAGTTTAGCACATTATAGGCGACCCACTCACGGCATGACAAGATAAAGCTGGCCAATCTTGATGAATTAGTGTGTTAGCTTACCTGCCCAATGGAAATAATCGCAGGCATCATTTAATTTAATAAGCCCATCACCACCAACGCCTCTCGGTGTTGAGCAACACCCATATTTATGCCCCTTGCCTCCTCATATTCCCTGGGTCTTTGTATTGGCTCCTGCTGCGATGCTTTCGCCGACTTTGGCCGTGTTCGGAAAGTTTCCTGGCTGGCTCTCTGCCTGCCAGCTGCACAAACTCCGGACTGCTCTGCCATCGCGGAGGGGTTAGAACATTAGTTGAAAACCCTCCTCCCACTTGGATCTGATTGAGCATGTAGACATGCATGATTCCGTCAATGTGGGTAGAGCCTGGAATTGTATATAACATGCGCTATGTATGCAATATTACATGACGTCTGAGCTATACCTAGCCTCAGCTCCAATTCAAGCTTTTCCATGGATGTTTTACTCCTGCTCCTTCGTCCATTTTTCTTCCTGTACTTTTTTAATGCACTCCACTTTAGAGCCCCTGAACAAAGACCTCCAGCTTTTCAGCTACTTTTGCCTGACTCTATTAAATCTGTGGCGCTATTGGACCCAAAATGCAGTCAGGAGGAGGGCCTGCACACCTGAAAGGACTCTTGCACACACACACACACTTGTCAAAGTCAATTATTCCTGCTCTATATTTGACATTGCGGTCGCCCCGCATGAGTAGCTCTTTACCTTCTCTGCGGTTTTCAAAGTTTGATCGCTCCACCCAAACGTCCTGGTGTTTTTTCATGGCTGTTTTTATATCCATACCTTCCCCGAGGCTTCCAGCTCGGCACTCCGTCAAGTCTGAAGATGCTGGCTCGCCCCATGGCTGTGTGAGTGGGTGACAAGGGTTGAGATCAATCAACGGACCTCTAAGGCATTACTTTAGCAGCCAGATAGTGCTTGGAGGTGGATAAACGCCTCAAGGGAATTCCTCTGATATGCATAATGTATGGCTCCCGTTGTTTACAGCTGCAGCCCTTTGACTTGACCCATATCTGTCATGTTATCGAATGTCATATGTGGTATTGTATATCATAATAATAATAATAATAATAATAATAACTTGTAATAAAAAATATAATAATAAATTATGTTTTATGCATTTATGTTGCATAGAGCAAACCATTGAAATAAAGTACCATGCAATACAAATTGAGCCATTTCAAAGGCAGAAGATATTGATATCCAATACCAATTTTAGCTTTGCTAAAGTTTGAACAAGTTTATTCACCCTCTTGGATCCGACCTTTTCCAGCATGGCAAGCAATCAGATCTTACAAAGCCTCCATCCTAGCTGAAATGTATTCCCCTCCCCACACTGATAAAGTGTTGAATCCAAAGCCCACAGAGTTCACATTTTGCAGCCTGACCCCCCAAAAAAGAAAGATATTCATATTGTGTGTAACAGAGCGAAGCACACAGAGCATGCATGAAGCGTGGTTTTATTTTAGTTTGCTTGTTTATGACTAAAATGTACTTTGTGTTCGTCCCCGCTCATTCTGTCCTGTGTTTTGGGCTTCACAATGCTAGTGTCATCCTGTTAATGATGTCTTTGTTGTGTTCAAGCCACAACAGGGCAACATTATGAAAGATATGTCCTATAATTTACCTGCTCACTGGAATACCAACAAGATAGAGAATCGGTTCGGGATTTGAATTGGTTTGTATTTTCTTCATTGGGTTTTCTTCTGGACAAGGTTACAGGGGCTGTATCCAGTGTGTACTGCCTGAGGAGCTTAAATGCATTTACAGCTGCCTTCACCAGAGCCAGCTATGCTCGGTATTCATTACCAGGCTGATTCTGGAAACCAGTTTTGCATCGAGTTGAAACCGCTGGGTCAGTCCATACCTGTAGCTTTTCCTTTCGAGAGGGCAGCTGAGAAGGACACTTGTACGAGATAAGTGTGTGTGTGCGCGTGGTATATCAACCATATATCACAATATGTTATAGGTGCAATAAAGCAACACGATACACATTCTTTGTTTGTGTTTCTTTTTCAAATGGGAAAAGCATGTGTTTCAATGCAAGCACTGGGTGGCTTTTTGTCGTAAATACGCATACACACATTTTTAATTCACCGTCAGTGTAGTGATTGTAGACCATTGTAGGTTGTGTGAATGCCCACCACCTTTTCATCGTCTCCTGTTGCAGACTGAAGCCCTGAACGCAGATGGAGCCCCCCTCCCCCCCCACACTCACGCTAACACGCTAGGACCCTCAGTCTCCCAGGCCTAGCCCTCAAGCGGCGAGGCCTGGTGTCCTCACGCCGACAGAGCACAGCAGCATGCATGTGTCTGCAAGATAAGACTCTTGTGGTCACTGTGGTATATGTCGCGGGCCATTAGCTGCTTTTAGTGCCCAATCTGAAGCTGTCTTGACATTACGACTGATCTAAAAATAGAATGCTGACTATGTTGATGTTTATGTGCAAGTGTGGGTGATGCTCAATCGTTTTTTTGCTGTTTGTGTGTGTTTGTGTCATACCACACAGGGTGAAACACAGGGCACCAATGTCCTTATAATTCATGCTATGGTAGCATAAAGCTCTTCATTTAATTTGGGCATTAATAAATTATTCTACATGGATGGCCTTGGTAATGATTCGTAACCTGCTCATCAAGCAAATGGCTTACTAACCCTCTATTTATCTCACTCCATGCCAAAAATAAGTATTACCAGCCAAGTAAATATCCAACTGGGAATTGTGGATCCGTGAAAGTTTCCTGTTGTGAATCTCTTTGATCAAAAACAACTATTCTAATTTTCTTATCTGGGAAATCAGATTTAATTTAGACTGTGAAATGCAGTGAGGAGGATAGAGGATAATTTGTACCTTCCTTCCTAACTTAATGGAGAATGTGTGTAAACTTACCCTCCCAATTGAATGGTGCAAAGATCCATACTACTTAACGATATCTACATGATGAACTATACAAGCTGCTGATTCGTCCCGGCTTTTAAATAAGGCAACTTTGCCTTGTTTTTCATTGTTTGGATCTAAAATTTGGTAAAAATTGTAGGCTTGTATTGTAAGATACTTTAAATATAGTTTGGGCTAACAATTGATGCATCATTGTTTTGTATTTGATTTTAACTGATACCGCAAGGACTGTTCTGACTTAACGATGAAGCTGATTCAAGATAAGGGTGTAATTCAATTGTCGGTGTGTGAAATCTGCTACGCATTCATGCGTTCAAAGGTCGCTTGTGCGCGAGAGAGAGAGAGAGAGAGAGAAGAGAGAGAGAGAGGGAGAGTGGGAGAGAGAGAGAGAGAGAGAGAGAGAGAGAGAGAGAGTGTGAGAGAGAGAGGGAGAGTGGGAGAGAGAGAGAGAGAAAGAGAGAGAGAGATGGAGAGAGAGAGAGATGGAGAGAGAGAGAGAGAGAGAGAGAGAGAGAGAGAGAGAGAGAGAGAGAGAGAGAGAGAGAGAGAGAGAGAGAGAGAGAGAGAGAGAGAGAGAGAGAGAGAGATGCGTCAATGTGCTGCTTTTCTCTCATTGACCTATGCCTGTGTAATTAATGTGTGAGAATATCGGCAGTGCTGTAGCTTAAATGTCTTGGTGCCACGGGCAACGTTTAATCGAAGCACCAGCCCAATATGTCAAACAGGGTTTCACTCCTTAGCTTATCACACATTTCGTTATGCATCCTACTAAGTTATCCACCTCAAAGGAAGACACAAACAATATGTGGCGAAAACAGACAAACACTTTACAATAATAGAGTCCTTAAGAGGAATCTAAGCCTCTGCAGCATCATGGTGATACAGTCCCATAAGAGGAATATAGTGCGACCTCATTGTAGAGAACTTGACTCACAAGCAGCTCATGAGACACCGGCCTGTTGGACTGTGGTCCCGGATTACGTGCGACTAGTCAGTGTAGTCGATTCAAAGAGACCATCTCACCCGGCCGGGACACACTTTTGTGTTCCGGGAACCGTCCAGGAGTAGTTTATGCGGCACTACGTGTCTGTTCACTCCGGCGTTTGGGCAAACTCTCCGCATGGCACACACCAGGGGTGTTTTGAATGTACATAGCTCCATGTTTGGCTCTCCTGCTAGCTTAGTATCAAAGTTCTCCTGAGCAACTCACTGACCCCTAATCGCTCCTGACGAGCAGGCTGCCCCCCCTGCATGATCGACGCCGCCGTCGCTGTGTGAATGTGTAGTACATGCATGGCTCAATGTGAGGCAGAAATTATCGAGCGCTTTGAGTTTGCCCGGAAAGCGCCGGATAAACGCAGTGCGTTTACCGTTTAGGAACCCAGAGTCTTTTTCCAATCCATTTTTTTCCGCTGGGTCTGTAGGACTGACCATGAATCCGTTCACAGTGGTTAAGAGTGGACGCCAGCCACAAATCGACAGGGTATCCGTCAGTATTTGAAGACTGTTGAACAAATGTCATCCGTCTTTGCGCACGCCCCTCCTCAAACAGTGCAGGGCTTAGTCACGGAGGAGGAACTGCTTTGGAAATATCTGCTGCTGTGTTAGGCATGTGGTTTACACTCGTAGACTAAGATTGATCTATCGTGTCCAGGCATATCTGGATGTTGGAGTGATTACAGGGTAAACATACCTTCTGCCAGCTCCCCCCCTAAGCACGAGCACAACACAACCATAATGTATGGATAATGAATAATAAATACTGAACAGGCTTTGAAATAAACAATGTTGTTTTCTCCGGGCGTATCAGTCAGGGCAACCTGCACAGAAAGGCGTTGAGACGGGGATGAGGTATGCCTAATGCTGGGTTTTTGGCGTGGCGCATTGCATGGGACATGCACGGTTTGCAGTTGACGTACAGTAGTCTGTCAAAGAAATGAGAAGACAATTTTGGAATGAAAAGAAATGGGCTGACGTTTTTTGGAACAACATATTTTACTAATTTGATCCACTTCCCACTCTTTGCTCCTCTCCCTCTGCCTCACTTATCTTCTCCTCTTCCTCTCCTGTCTTCCTCCCCTCTCCTCTTCCTCTCCCGTCTTCTCGCTGTCATTGCTTTGGCTCCTGCTGAAGACAGATAACAGGGACCTGAGGTTTATATTTGCTTTATGGAGCGTTCCATTCACCAGTGTGTATTCGGCTCTGATGGATCTCTTATGGTCTCTTATGAGCCCAATTCCTGAGAATATGGTGTGAATGCATTTTACTTGTGTTTAGTGTTGATGCCGAGATGGGCAAAAATATATTGAAATCATTCTAGATACAAAATACAAAAATGTTTGATATCTCTTTCCCAGATTTCGGGGAGATAAATGAAATTGTGATCATTAATTAATTAAATCAAATAGCAATAAAAAGCATTCATTAATGCAGAGTTATACCAGTAGACTGGTGGTTAATCTCGGATCCAACAATTCTACTACGTTATAACAGAACTCCTGGGGGATGACGGCAGAGTCAGTCAATCAAAAGTCAAACAAGCTCAACGAGTTTGGGTGAAGTTTTCAAAAGGGGATTTTGTGTTGTTCTGCGGTGGCCAGTCTCTTTTTTACAGTTAGGGTTGGCCAAGTTTGTCTTTACTCTTAATAGCCAATTACATGCTTGCAGAACCCAGCCTCCAGCAACCGGATTGGATGAAACATGTATGAAGTGAAAGAATGTGAAACAGCCTGTTCACCCAGATCTGAACTCGTCAGCCAATTATGAATATTATAAATTATTCATCAAAATTCTGATTTGTGAGACTAGCGGGCAACTTCTCTCATTTATTTAGCTAGCTAGTGAAATCATTTCACTAGCTAGCTAGAATTCAGGCCACCACAGTGGCGACAAATGAGAAGCACCATCAAAAGCCTGCTGGCACGTCATGTATCAAGTCGTGTGACAAATAGCCACGTTAAAACCACAAAATAGGGTTGCAGCTCACAGTAAGAAATAATAGAATAATATGCATACATGTGATCCTCATTTCTTGTTAGCGAATTAAGTCTATAAATTAAATTAAGTCAAATATATTAAGTCTGAATGTATCTGGAAACAAATTATATATAGTTTTCAAATACATGTAATTTAAATAATGGCCACCTCATGAATGCTATCGGTATGAGGAGTACACCAGTATATCAAGAAATACTGGCTAGCAAAGGCATAAAAGGAATAGTATGGATGTCTGCTCACGTAAATTGAAATACATTATCGGTTGAGTGCATTTCTACATTTATGTATTAGATGCTAGTAAATCGTTGAATGTATCACTTCCGAGTAATGGCATAGGCAAGATTGCCCATTGTCGAATAGTTCTGCCTTCATCCCCAACTTCATGTGGCCCTTCTGCTAAAATACTGCTTCAGGATTGAACCACGGAGGGAGTACACTGTCCCTGCCTGCAATAAAAAACAGTCAATTAAAACCGACGCGTTCATTCTCCCATCAAATCTGCCGTGAAATTGACTCTTATCACTTTGACTGATCTGACATTGTGAGATGGACAAAGGCTGATGGATGCCATATGCTTGCATATGTATGCTTACCGGCTGCAGAGAATCAGGAGAGAATCTCCCCGGAGGGTTTGAGTGGGTAGTGGGAGTGTGCTTACATGGATTTCAATCTGTAGTAGGCTTATTGGCTTATGGACAGGGTTTCAGGCCATTAGTGTGTGTGAATTATCTTCGTGGCCACAATTGCATAAAACACACATCCACGTGGTGCACGATCTATGTTGCTTAAGACGTCCCTGTATTCCCTTGGGGGAGGGTTTCGTGTCATAGATCATTGGACAAGCCTCGCGGAGCCTCCACGGGCCATCGTGTTGCAGATGGTGGCGGTGATTTGATTTGCCAGGCCAAACGGTGAAGGACAGAAGAGAATGGAGCCACAAAATGAAATATCAGCTGAAACAAGCCACAATGACGCAGAGAGGCCAAGGAAAGACAACGCACACTGCAGGGAAGACCGTTTGAAATCTAAATTGATTGACCCTCAAGTCAAGGTACTATTAAAAGCAATGCAGAGGCTTGATGGTGATCCGGACCTTGACCCCACCTTTCTTCCATGGCCGTCTCCCGAGGGAGGGCTTGCATTCGTCCACGGGTTCAATGAGACGTTTGTTGGTGATTGCTGGAGCCTTTGTGTTGTTTTTAAGGGTTTCGTTTAGAGCAAATGTGCTGCCACTCCGAGGCTCTGACAGATGGAGACAAACCGCTGCACCAACACAACAGCGTGCAAACACAAGAAAAGTGTTTTTACCGCTTTACAACCGAGATTGCACTTTGGGTCACCCGTGTACTCTGCATCATCTGTATTCACACACACTGGCC
>NC_082396.1:15302472-15329972 GCF_031168955.1 Gadus macrocephalus | reverse complement strand
GTGGACGGGCGGGCGGGGTGGACGGGCGGGCGGGGTGGACGGGCGGGTGGGGGGCGCAGCCTCTTAACGCCTGATCATTATTGTTTTATTTAATCCGTTCCAGTTGATTGGATTTAATTAATAACAAATGGTGAATTAAGAGTTCACGGAAATGCAGTGTACTGGGGGAATATGTGCTGAGCTGCAGAAAAGACACCACAACAGGAAGTGTTGGATGGCTGTTGCCCGACAACAAGAATGCATGATTCCATTGAAACAATCCGGTTCTGGTCGTCGGCGGTAATTCATTTTACCGTGGGACAGGATGGATGGTGCATATGATTCTATTATTTCATAACATATACGGCATATACATCACATCCGAAGGTAATAGGAAATGCACTTGTCATATTTTGTGAGCATACGCTAAAATGTTTGCCTCCAACAAAAGAGGTATTCATGTATGTTTACCATCAGTCCTCAATTCCATGACACTGCCATTGCAAAACTCACAAATATATATATAGCACTGTATATGTGTGTATTTCAATTTCTGAAAGAAAGTAGTTTATTTTACTTGTCATATTACCAGGTTTTTACATTTTCATGGGTGCTTTAGCAAGCTTTTTTTATATTTAAATGTAAGTGTTTTATGTGAATGTTGTAGAATGTGTGATTCAAATGTCCCATGCTACTCCAGCGTCCTTGACCTAAGAGAGCCTTAACTTAGCTTTAATACAGTGCCATTCAGACCTGTCGCCGCCTACAACGCTTTCAAATGATTGGCTAGCATTCACCCATTCATGCACACACCGACGGGGCCTGTTAACCATGCAAGGCAGCAGCCAAGTCATCAGCATCAGTTAGGTATAGGTGTATTGCACATGGACCCCCGCAAACAGCAGGAACTGGGGATCAAACAAGTAAGGCAGCCAGATGAGCTGCTTTACTTTGAGTCATGGTCGCCCCCTTCACAGCAACAGCCCAGGCAGCACAGCAGTGGCTGGGACGACCATGCCTCGACGGTGAGGCCGGTCTTCTTCATGGCACAGGGCGGGTGCAGAGTAACAATAGCTGATCCGTTTAATACCCGTTCTAGGTTACACAACACGTGCATCCAAACACGTGCATGCAAACGTCAGTATTTTCAGACCCGCATTTGTTTCGGATTCACCTGGATCCTAAAGATACACAGGCATGTATACAGACACACACACACACACACACACACACACACACACACACACACACACACACACACACACACACACACACACACACACACAGACAAACATAAAATATGCACACACATACACACACACACACACGCTCGCATAGATGCATGTACACAAACAATCACACACACACACACACACACACAAACACACTCACACTCACACACACACACCAACATAACACAGGGCAAAGTTTGCATGAAACACATGCACACACACGCATACAAACACACACACATACACACACACATACATACACAAACACAGCATTTATATAACACATACACACCCACACACCCACCCACACACACACGCACGCACGCACGCACACACACACACACACACACACACACACACACACACACACACACACACACACACACACACACACACACACACACACACACACACACACACACACACACACACACACACACAGCCAGGGCTGGATAAAAGCATACGTGACCCTGAAAATGATGGGAATGGTGCCGGGTCATTACTGCATACATTACTCTCTGTGTGGGCCGGGGGGCTCTGATGGTGGAGGTGGAAATTGACATGTGCTTTGTGAAAATCAATACAAGTTTTCAGATGTGGATGTCCCCCATTCTTCTTTCAAATGTAACCGCTCTTTGAAACAATAACCCCCCGCAACCATGACAATCATTTGATATCAGTACATATGACAAACAGCACGAGTACATTAGAAGTTCCATAGCTTTTTTCCCATGTGCACTTCACTGAACACATCTGAGGGGTGAGGAGGGGGTTAATAGAGTCTGCCTGCTGTGTTAATTGAATAGAATATATAGTATTTATTTAAATTAAAGATTATATATAGAATTATACTATAGGTATATTAATTGATTTGAAAGCGCACTGATGGTTATGCCATTGCCTTCCCTGGTGTAAATACGCACTCTTTAGATCTGTCTCCCATATCCCGTATCTCATATTTCATATCCCACATCCCATATCCCATCTCCCATATCCCATTCAGATTGGCTCTGGTTGGGGTACGTATGGAATTCTCCCCACTGATGTTTGTTTAAAAGATCTCTGAATATGAATGTGATGTATGCGTCTATATGTAAACACCAACATACGTTCCACCAAGTATCCCTCAAGCACATATCCATTACTGCTTATCCTTCTCATGTTTTGCATATCTGTGTGTTCGCATGTCTGAGGTTTAATGTCCACACACTCCACCCCACCAATCAACCATTGGCAGAGAGAGAGGGGGCAAATATAAAGTGGGTTTGCATTTTTTATGTAATGGAAATGTGTTTATTTTTGTTTTTGGGTGGGTGTGAGTGCATGTGTGAGAGTGTGGGAGTCTGTTTATTGATTGACCTTCTTGTCTTTGGGTGTGAATGTTTGTGTGGTTGTATGAGTGGATCTTTCTTAATATGTGTTTGAGTCGTTATGTGTGTGTGTGCATGCTTGTAAATATGTGTTTCCATGTGTGTAAGTGTGAATTAATGTGTGTGTGTGTGTATGTGTGTGTGTGTGTGTGTGTGTGTGTGTGTGTGTGTGTGTGTGTGTGTGTGTGTGTGTGTGTGTGTGTGTGTGTGTGTGTGTGTGTGTGTGTGTGTGTGTGTGTGTGTGTGTGTGTGCGTGCGTGCGTGCGTGTGTGTGTGTGTGTGTGCTTGTGTATGTATGTGTATGTATTTGTAAATATGTGTTTGCGTATGCATATGTTTGTAAATACATACGATTCTGTGTGTGTGTGTGTTGTGTGTGTGTTTTGCGCATGCTGTTGTTTGCAGAGGTTTAGTGGGATCAGTAATGGACATGAGAGGACTGGTTGCATGCTGCCAGCAGGTGGCGGAGGAGATAAAAGGGGTGGGGCGGTGAGGGGGGGGGGGGGGGGGGGGGAGGTGTATGGCGAAAGTCAAACACTGTGAGGATCTCACTTCCATGGGGGTGAGGGGGGGGGGGGGGGGGGGTGAAGGAGGGGCGGGCGAGAAGATGATGCGTTGGCGCGAGAGGAAATGGCTCCTGACAGCTTGTGTTTGCGGTTGTTGGTTTTCCCCTAACCCCTGATCTAACATGGCTCGCTTGACACACATACACACACACACACACACACACACACACACACACACACACACACACACACACACACACACACACACACACACACACACACACACAGACACACACACACACACACACACACACACACACACACACACACACACACACACACACACAGACACCGCACATAGGTACACACACATACACCCACACACACACACACAACGCACACAGGCACAAACACACAAACACACATTCATACACCAGACATGTATACTGTCTGTAATATGTTATGCAGTATTGTTATTTGATGTTTCTTGCACGGATACACTGTATAACCTAACCGCATTTGCAAATAGTGCTGCGCACGTTTTATTTGCATGAAGTAATCATGAGTCTGGTCTGAGGGTCAGCAGGCGGGCAGAGACAGTTGCCTGAGAGCTTCTTCAGGTCCTTCTCTTAGAGAATGCAGTGCATTCATATATCAGTTCTTTGATCCATTTTTCCAACCACCCTCAATCCGTCCATCCCTCCATCCTGCCGCCTGTCCATCCATCCAGATTGGATCTAATGCTAACATGCTCCCGGGTTCAATCGACCATTGCTTTTACTCCAGTACTCAACATTTAGTGTTTCCGTTTATGTTCACTATAAAACTTAAACACATATTTTAAAAACTGTTGTTCAATGGAACATTGGTGAGACATCAGAGACTAAAATAATTTGCGCCAGAATTGATCTTTTATTAATTGGTTTGTGAAAAAATATAGTAATAAAATATTCCTTGTTAACAATCCATCAACCTGAAATCCAACCTTCTACATCTCCTAGGTGCTGTTCACGGTTGTTAGTTTGTCAGTGTCAGCTTTATATGGAATATTCTATATACTTACAGGATGGATCTGCATTAATTATTTTAGGACATTTACCAAGTTTGATTTTAACGGGATCTATGTAAACAGCTGTTGCTACATGTAGCTACAAGTGTACTGACTATGTGGAGCCAATTATATATATAAAAAAAAGAAAAAAGTTTAGTTTCTGGCTAAGTGAACTAACGGATACTAATATTCTCTTCACTGTGCACTCCACTCCCTCAGTGCTGGCGCTCTTCATATTACCCTCATTAGGTTCTCCCTCAGCTTGCGCAGCAGATGGGCAAGAGCTTATTTGCTCCTACATCAGCAGAGCCTGTCTCTTGTGCCAAACAAAACACAGCCCAAATGGTGCTGAATAAAATCGTTGTGAAACACAACAACTTACAGTGTTTGCACCAGGTGAATAGCAACCCAACACGCTAACAGCACACACGTCTAACATGCAGGAGACCGTCTCTTGGGAGGTATCTCCGTCTTGTCTCGTCACATTGAAGGCGGATTTTGTCAAACTAAGCTCTGTGTTCGGCTCTGGGCCAGCATTGGTTCAGGTTTGATTCCCGGCTCCTCAAGGTGTCCCTGAGCGAGACACCCTCCCCTTACTGCTCCCGACAAGCTGGCTGTCATCTCGCACGGCTGACACTGCCGTCGGTGTGTGAGTGGGTGTATGAATTAGTGAATGTTAGGTAATAATTGCAAAGCGCTTTGAATGGTCACCGGTTTGAACAGCGCTTTATAATTGCAGTCCATTTACATTCCGTCAATGACGTGTGCTACGCTGCATGACCGCCGCCGCTGGGACTCAGAACAGGCCCGGTCCTCTCTACCTATTGGTGGGAAGCGTCTCTTGGAGAAACAGCTCTCCTTGTGTTAACCTTCTTAATGTACTATGGATTAGAACAGGGCTGTGTATCCTTTTTCACCAGCGAGGACGTTTGCTGAATGTCAACCACACCGTGTGATGCCTCAGTGTGTCACAACAGAGCTTGTTTGAGACGAGGCGGAGGAGATTCACAGCCTGCTTAACTTAGGGGAGTCCCCCCCTGACTCTCTCTGTCTCTTGTTATTTTTTCTCTTGCTATCTCTCGCTCTCTCTTTCTCTGGCTCTGTCTCTCTTTTGATCTCTGTCTCTGTTAAGGCTTGCAGCTAAGGACCCAGGTGAAGACCAGATGCAATTGTCACACTTTTTATTTATTTTCTTCAGGAATTACACAAAAGGGCAGACAGGTCAAAAAGTCGAACTCGGGAGTCAAAAAGTGTGACGCACAAAAGACCCAGGCAAAGCTCCAACAAAAACAGAAAAATCCAAAAACAGAAAATCTCTAGGCAGAGAAACCAATGTCAATGTCACTGGCAGAGCAGAAACAGGCAGAGCAGAAGCAGGCAGAGCAGAAACAGGCAGAGTGTCTCACCAAAACTTCTGGTACGATCTGACAAATGCCGAAGGGTTGGCTTAGCTCCGGAGTCAGAGCAGTTGTCTTGTAACCGATAGGTTGCTAGTTCGATCCCCCGCTCCTCTTAGGTGATTGTTGATGTGTCCCTGAACAAGACACTTAACCCTAACTGCTCCTGCAGAGTTGGCTGTCGCCTTGCATGGTTGACTCTGCCGTCGGTGTATCAATGTGTGTATTAACCCATGTAAGTCTGCTAAATGCTGTAATTGTCTAACAGGTGGGCTGAACTTAAATAGCAGAGGGAAAACAAATTTTGGCAGAGAGAAAAACAAGGGATAGGGGAAACTCAATCAGGACAACGAGCAGGCTAATGATCAGGTGTGGCAGACAGAGGCAGGGAGTGGCACAAGGCAGGTGAGGGCGGGGTTCAGGACAATAACAAAAGCTCATGGCAAAGCAAACAAAATCATTCAATACCACAAAGCACCAGCAGGGAGGACAGAGTCCATACAGGTTACTGTCACTCTCTCTTGCTGTTTTTCTCCTGCTATCTCTCTCGCTCGCTCTCTGTCTCTGACTCTGTCTCTGTTGGTGTCAAGTGTCTAGGGCTCGCTGCAGGCTATGTGTGTAGTCGTTCTGGGGCTTGTTGTCTAACTGAACGGGAGCACTTACAACCATGGATGTCTTTGAGCTTGTGACTCCCATGGCGATGCTTGAGGATACAGGAGTCCCAGGGGGCCATCACAGTCTGCAGGGGCGCACCTAGGAATCAACCTCCTTATGATCAGGAAGAGGACACCTCAGCATTCCTTTGGCCTTCCTCACCGTGGCTATTATTGAATCTGGTTCCTGGACCACTCAGAAGGTCTGAAGGAGTGTCCGGTTAATGGTCAGGCCGGATATCGACCCAGGCCAACTACCATAATCAACCCACTCGCCTGACACCGATAATCAACCACTGGATCACTACCCATGGCTCGCTGGTTGGAGGAGCATCATGATTATTCTGATTCCTCCACGCTGTTGGCTCCGCGGGCCCTCCGCTCTGCGTTTGTTTGAAAGAGAGTTGGGCAATAACGCTGAAAAGCTCTGCCAGTTACTCATTGGCATACGTCAAGCTCGCAGAATGGCTCTCTGTCAGCACTTCACCAATTCACCCCCTAAATCTTTCCAAGCTGGATATATTTTGTGTTTAGAAGGGTGGATCCATGTTTCATTCTGCTCTGTGCCGCTGTTGCTTTTGGGAAGCCACATTTCCCTGGGTAATTATTGAAGTACTCTTAATTATTTATAATGATACTGTAGAAATAAAGGTAAAAAGCTGTTCCCAAGGATCATTGCCAGGAAACTAAACACACAAATTCAATACCTTACCAAAATCTGCAATCCTTTTTTACACTTCTTGGATTTCAACAAAAGCATAGAAGGTTTGTTTCATTGTGCGGGCAATTTGTGCAAAAGCTCTCGAGATTTTTAAGCAGCACATGAGAAAAACGACAGGAAACAAACCAAACAATGTCCTTCTTTGTAACCCTGAAGAATCCCTGTGAAGTCCTCCCTCCTCCTCCTCTGCTCGTGAGGACATGGCAGGCGATGTGTTTGTACACGACCCCAGATCCTCATTACCGGAGGGCTGCAACCTTTTCCCCACTCGCACATCGCCAAGGGCCCTCCAGGGTACCGGGCTAGTCCCCCTCCCCTCCTCCACAATTACCTCCACCCACCAGCCACACGGACCCAGGCGCTACCCCTGCTCCCTCCCCATCCACCCTCCCCTTAATTCCTCCTCCATCATGGCTACATCAACCCTTTTACTTCCCTTGCTGCCCCTCTCTCTCTCTCTATGGTATCAGTCAAGGCTTTGAGAGCGGAGCAGCGCACCCCCACCCCCCACGTCCACCCTTGTGGACTCGTGCCTTGCTCCTATGTCTCCGCGTCCCGGGGATGCCTTTCGCACACAGGGCTTAGGGCCTGGGGGTGGGGGGGCTATAGAGAAGGCCTGGGCTCTATTAATCTGAAAAGCCCCCAGGATGTAGCAACATCAAGGATCACAGAGGGCACTGTGTATAGCTGTCCTCCGTGACTGTTGCTGCAGTAGTTGTTAGATGCAGGTGTGTGTCTGTGTGTGTGTGTGTGTGTGTGTGCGTGTGTGTGCGTGTGTGTGCGTGTGTGTGCGTGTGTGTGCGTGTGTGTGTGTGTTTGTGCGAGTGTGTGTGTTGGTGGGTGGGTGGTGTGTGTGTGGGGTCTGTGTGTGAGTATGTGTGCGTGAAAGTGTGTGTGTGTGTGTGTGTGTGTGTGGGGGGGGTGTGTGTGTGTGTGTGTGTGTGTGTCTGTATGTATGTGTGTGTGTTTTTGTGTATGTGTGTGTGTGTGTGGGTGGGATGTGTGTTTTTGGGGATGTGGGAGGTTGGCAGTGTTTGTAGTTTGTGCCTTGTAAAAATGTGTTCATCCGAGGTGCTGAAAGTGTGTTACTCTGGGGAACAGCCGCAGCGTACGTGGAGCGATGGAACATCTGTCGGGTGGGGGGACTGTTTCTGCAGCAACACAAGGGACTGGCACGGAGAGAGACATGTGTTGCCCCTTTGCTGTGAAGAAAAGGACTGTCGTGTCTCCAAACACGCTGGCACTGTTCCATCGCAAATTATTAACAATGGTCCCGGCGGCAGAAGCTATAATGAGAGGTGACCATCAATAAATGAATATCACGGAAGACATCTTTATGGCACACGCTTGCTTTTGAAAAGATGTGTTGAAGGAATTGCCTCAGAGCGATTCAGTTCAGTTCAGTCGGCGTTGGATACAGATGTGGAGGTCCCAGGATCAGACACTGCTGTTGAACAAATCAAGGAAGGTGTCCTCCACCCTGCATTATCTGGCTGGCGTTGGACAAATGTACCCCTGCTGCTGTCCTGTTTTGTCATATTTAAGAAGAAGATAATAAAATAATGCTTGACCATTACGAATTTTGGATGACAATTGTACTGAACTGAATTATTCATAATTTTGTAATCTAGATAAGGAGGGAAATCATTTTCATTAATGTTTTTACTCCCATTTGGCAAATACACGTTTCAAAAAGAGAGTATACATTATTCAAATATTTGGCATATGAACTTGGACTTGGGGAAAAGGAAAGCAGCGGGAAGAGTCTGAAAATGTCCACAAGCTAAAGACTTGACTGAACCCCTGTTTCCTCTCCATTTCTGAACGTCATAGGAGAACTCATGCTATCCCTCTCGGGGTTAACAGAAATCCATCATTATGCATGTGTAGGGACGGGGAAACCCAAGAAAATAATGTGACCACTATAATTACACTTGATATTTGATTCGGTCAACTATGAAAAGCACAAATGAGCTGTCCACCTCCGTTGCGAATAACACAGCGCTGGCCTTTTCCTGTGTTGCTGACATTCTCGCTGTTGACGTTGAATTCATTTCACACAAACTGAATGTAAACCTGCTGAGCGGAGCCGTAGTAATTTCTGTGTCTCTGCAAAATAACGCATAATTGTACAGCATTAGTGTTGGTAATACACTGTTCTGTATTGTACATGCACAAAGTGCGGCTGTAAAACAGATGAATATATGTGAACTTTAATTAAGTGTACAACAAACACACATGCATGATCACATGAGTGATACCAATGGGAAATGAGCCATGTCTTCCATAAGCTAGCTTGGCCTTTGGAAACGTAAAGTGGGCTAAGCCGTCAGAGCGATCGGCGCCTCAGGTATCTGCTGCGTGTATTCTGGGGCCCGGTCGAGCCGAACAGACTTGTAGCACGGACTGGGGTACAATCTCTGCACTGAAAACAGGTGAAGGGCCACACAGTGCTGGTGGGTGTGTGTTTGTGTGTGTGTCTGTGTGTGTCTGTGTGTGTCTGTGTCTGTGTGTGTGTGTGTGTGTGTGTGTGTGTGTGTGTGTGTGTGTGTGTGTGTCTGTGTGTGTGTGTGTGTGTGTGTGTGTCTGTGTGTGTGTGTGTTTGTGTGTGTGTCTGTGTGTGTCTGTGTGTGTGTGTGTGTGTGTGTCTGTGTGTGTGTGTGTTTGTGTGTGTGTCTGTGTGTGTCTGTGTGTGTGTCTGTGTGTGTGTGTGTGTGTGTGTGTGTGTGTGTGTGTGTGTGTGTGTGTGTGTGTGTGTGTGTGTCTGTGTGTGTGTGTGTGTGCGTGTGCGTGTGCGTGTGTGTGTGTCGGGAGGGGGACAAGATCAATGACAACGTGAGATCAAAGCGCTGACTAATTGATTCACTGTCTTAACATTCCTCTACCCCACGCGGGACAGCTCTGGGAAAGGGGTGCACCGCAGGGACAAGGTGTCCCTGCGATGGCAGAGTTATTATTAGGTGTTCCTCGGTGTGCCGTCCTCAGCATCGGGGGGGAACTGTCGCTGGCGGCGGAACACACTGATGTTCCACAGATCGATGCAGGGTCTTTCCATCTATCAACATTTTGTTCAGCAAGAAATGTGAGCCTCCCAGTGTGTAGCCGTGCGATGGCCGGGTGCTTGCATACGCTTATTTAATGGGTGGGATAAAGTGTGGCTTAATATTAATTTGGCCGTTGTTCATCAGCCTCCTCTCACTAAATGTTCAAGATGAGATGCTTGATGAATCATTTCATCTTTTGTCCTTTTTCTGTCTCCCAAGTCTTCGACAAATATTAAGAAGCTCTCAGGATGTGGACATTTCTGGCAAAGATGAATGTCGCCTGTTGACGTTTCTTTTACGCCGCTAAATCTGTCTCCGTCGCATTGCGAACAGTCTATTTTAGGGGGCAGGTTTTCGACAAAAGCCTCACAAAAAAAAAAGGTAATGGGTGGTAGAGTCCTTGATCTGACCAAAGCCCCCTTATGTGTGGCTGTGCCATCAAAGTGGTCTGGGGACGGGCGCTGGGAGTGTAGCTTGGAAGCGCTCTAATTTAGAGCAGCACGTGTCATCCACCATATGGCTGGAGCCTCATTGTCATCACAGCTCCTCTGTGCCAACTGGGCCATGTTAAAATTGAGAGAAAACAACACACCGGTGCGTTGGTATTGATGCTCATGTGCGGCTGGGGGTGTTCTTGATCTGCGTGCGTATAATTGACCGTGCGCTGTGGGGTCAGAGGTGGTGGAGATGCCCTCCGGTCAGTGTCTAATTGTTTGTGTGTTCACATGCTAAACGTGTGTGTTTGTACGTGTGTGTATTTGTTGTGTATGTGTCTGTGTTTTACGTGCAATTTTGTGCCGGCATGTGCATGCTTGCGTGTGTTTGGTTGTATCCACGTGTGTTTGTGGGCACGCAGTGTTTGCGGTCGTGTGTGGTTGTATGTGTGCACCGATTTGTGTGTTCTGTGTTTGTATTCATGTGTTTGTGTGTGTGTGTGCGTTTTTGTGTGTGTGTGTGTGTGTGTGTGTGTGTGTGTGTGTGTGTGTGTGTGTTAGGGGACAGAGATTGTGAAGGGCCAGGCGAGGTTGGCGTAGAAATGTCTGACAGCCGGTGTGGTTTGTCATTAGTCGGGGTCAGTTACTCAGGCGTGAGGGCTGCGAGGACCTGCTGTGAGGACAGACCGTCTGCCACGTCGACGAGACAAATGGGAGCGAGCCGGCTCCCGGAGACATCCGATAAAGGTCACCGCTGGTCAGAGACACATTAACACACCTGACAGCAGTCGACGCACTGTCGACAACGGTGCCTCTCGTCAACGAGGCTATTCCTTCGACAGAGCGATCGTTATAATAAGAGCAAGACTCTTCTCCTTTCAAATATAAACTCGGCGCAAACTACACGAGTTCGGTTCAGTTCACGGAATATGCCTCACAAAATATGTTGTACTCTTCATAATCCTTATTAATGCGTGTCTTCAAAATGAATCCCTATCATTTGAAACGAGTAGCCAAATCCTCAGTCTTGGCAAAAAAATCACACAAAAAAACACAGTTATGATTGTTATGTATTGAAGTGATGCGTGTGATGCCTAAGCCTTTAATGTTGTTATCCAGACACCGCTGTGCTGTATAAAGGACATGACGAATATGCTTTAATGCCCTTAACATTAACGGTAATGACCATGCTCATTTCACACCATGACAATTACCATGCCCAAGGCTCACTGCCTTTCTCCCTCAGTCCCCCCCTTTCTCCCGCCCCCTGACACACACACACACACACACACACACACACACACACACACACACACACACAACCCCACCTCCACCTCTCCCTCCCTCCAGTCTCTCTTCCTTCCTCTCTCCCCTTGCTCTTCATATTCTACCATTCAGCTCATGGTTCTGCATGACTGTCTCCATGTGCCCGTCTGTGCACCACTCTGACAAAAGGAACAACCCGAGCGACAAACGAACCGTGCAGGCTGTGGTGCATTTGGTTTCCGAACCGTTCATAGCCAATCGTAGTCTTTCGGGAGGGGAGTGGGGAGGGGGAGGGGGGAATTAGAAGTGCGGGGCATGAATCGAATTAGCTTTCAGCTACTCCGTCTCGTGGTGAAGAAAGAGAGGGAGGGAGGGATGAGATACAATCGTCAGATGAACAACCCCATCCCCTCGATCTACGCCAACCTCTCACTGGGAGAACTTAGGGTTTGGCAAGGGGAAAAGGAGCTGGCTTCCCATGCATACATGCACGAATCTACATGAGTTGATAGCCGGCTCTTGATACTGCCGTTCAGCCGGCCGTGACCTATTGTTATTTCCTTTCAAGAAGGCTTTGGCTGGAGATAGAGGGAGGGAGCGAGAGAGAGAGATAGAGATCCAGAGAGTCGGGGAGTGAGCGGGTGCCTTGAAGGAAAGGGCTTAAAAAAGGCATCTCACAGCAGGGGCCGCCTGGTGGGTTGTTAGCCCTCCCCGCCACGCTCGGGCCAGGCTTTATAAAGCCACAGTCAACCAGAGTTGAGGAGTGAAGGGAGGCCGGAATTCATCTCCAACATTCAACATGGTCCCACTAACGGTTATGCCTCAGAAGTGTCTCCCACAGAGAAAGTGATTCACAGCACGAGTGGCGATAGCTTACGCAAGAGCACACGCAAAGAGTGTTCAATTCCTCGCCCTTGGGGTGCCAAATGGCATATCGAATAAGGGCTTCTATTGTTTTGTTCTGTGCCATCCTATTGTTTGACGGATTGTCGGATTATGGACTGCAAGACGCAAGTTTTTCTTTTTTTAAACCCTCACAGGAAGTAGGAGGGGGGGGGGGTCTTTCAAAATTGTAAAAACCAAACATAAGTGTTCTGGTAATGGAGTCGTCGAAAGTAGGATTCTGGTTAACACAGAGAGGGAGGTATGGGCTGGCCAGCATGTTAGATTCGTAAAATATATCAGTTATAGCATGTAGCTTTATGGTTTACCTTATTGAATTCAATATCGATCAACATTCCCTGCGCACATGCCCAGGGTATTTGAAGCCCTGAGCTAGTTGAAATGCTACACATTGCAGCTTTTTGCGAGGGGCTGTAAAACCTTCTGTTGATGAACTTATGCACGCATCGCTTTATCGGTTCACATTTCACCCGGCCATTATTGGTAATTGACCTGTTATTATAGCCAGTCAGAGGTGACGCTAAACAGCATGGGCTTCTGCACCAGACAAAACAGCCTTTGGCTGTGCAGCAGAAAGGTCAATACGGCGCCTATAACCTCTCGTCCATGCCACGAAATAATTAGAGGAGGCATACGTGAATCAATAGTTACTATCCCTGCTCGCTGCGTGGCATCGACCGCGGCGCTGGAGAATTAGCCGGCCGGCTCTTAGCGATGATGGACAGAGGAGAGAATGACGGAGAGCTGGTAAGCCAAATCTTAACTAGATGGTAGTACTGAGGGATTAAAGCAAAGCAGCAAGAGCCTAATAAATGTGTTTTGCAGTCTTATAGTATTCATATTGTGCCTCGCACAAATACGAAGGATAAGAAATGGCAACGACATATTCATTTTAACATTTGTTTGTCTTTTTTTTTCTGAATTGGCAATTTAGTAGGCCAGCCTCTTAGGGATATTAGCTGAGTTTTGATACGCGATGCGGCCAATTTGAGATGATTTCCGAATTTGCATTACAAGCATATATTTTTCTGCTTCAATAAATATTTTTTTATTTCTTTGCTTTTAATAATTTATATTTGTCTCTTTGAACACTGACAGAGCGTCATTGTTCTTATACAAGATAAATGAACGTCATTCATACCTTTTTACCCAGAAAAAAATTACCATAGCATTGGGATAATGTGTGTATAACACTAAAGAGAACCGCACGAACAAAGCAAACAAACAAACGAACAGCTAAAGACGTTGATATCAACAGTGTTAGCCGGCTGTTGTTTCACGCGGTCCTCAGGGACACCGTAGACTCCCCTGAGTCCTGCCCTCCACCGCATGCCCGCGGGGCTGGGATCACAGCCGTAACGCCAGCCCTCCATCGTATTTACCCAAACCAATGGAGACCAAGTAAACGGCGGTGGTAGACAGCGTGTTCTGCAGCTCATCTCGCTGGCAGGGGTAGAGGTGGGCAGTGGGTGGATGCCATTCAAGTTTGCCTTTGTGTTCTCCCCCTCGCACTGTTTTGAATTTTGAGAAGGGGAGACAAATTGTGCTCGTACACTCGAAAAGCCTTCTCAAACAAACGACTTTGAGCTGCTCGTCGGTGTTTAAACCGGAGCCCACTCTGTTGGTTTTCTCCTCAACGTTGTTTTCACTTTGTAGGGGAAGTTATATTTTAGGAGAGAATTCCGTCTTTACTGTATTTCGTTTGAATCACAAACCCGGCAAAGACATTTGAATGGGATATTCAAGCAATAGGAACTGAAACTGAAAAGAAAGTAACTGTTGGACAATGTTGAGCATCTCATTAAAAAAGGACCCAATATACAAATGCATAAGGGCACATTGTTGCTGGAGTGTGAAGTGCACTATATTTAGTTGCTACATAAAGGAGATATACAATTAGTTTGTCTATTGTGTCTATTGTGACAGCGGTTACATGAGGAATAGCTGTAAATAGGATGATGTGATTATGTTTGGGCCAAAGCGTCAATCCGTAGAATGCACACAAGACAATAAACGTCTCTCTCTCTCTCTCTCTCTCTCTTCGCCGTCCCCTGTGTGAATTGTTTGTGGCCGTAAGGAGAGTGCTCGCTGGCAGACGGTTTCGGTTTCTAACACCGTGAGCAAGAGGCCAATTACAAGCAAATCCCAACTCTAACATTTGTTTCTTTCACTGTGCAACAGCATGATTAATTCCCAACACAATCCACACGATACAACCAAGCCTTAAACGGCAAAACAATCTGGATGTAAAAAAAAATGATCTGTTTATTAGGACTTGGGTTTGCAACAATAAAGCATATTTTTATTGTCACAGATTTCATGTACAACTATCGCTCCCTTAATAAAGTTTAGGAGTCAACCAGTCATTGCTGATCCCCACGAAATGAGTTTAACACGTTTTATAATGATGCATTTACTCTTATGGCAACAGAGGGGATAACCTTATTAACACTACCGAGCACACACACCGATAAGCTGACCCCTGACCCCTACCCTGGACCGACACTATACCCCCCCCTGCCCCCTGGCCAACTGCGCTGGCCTGGTCTCTTGTAACATGCAGAGCCTCCGTTTAATACGTCAAGTCAGTGTTATGTGTAGAACCGCCTGGTTGTCAGGAGGAGGTCTTGATTGACATGCAAGCACAACCAATCACGGACCTAATTCCGGGAACGGTACTGCGAGAAAAATAGATGCTGGGGCGGCCCGGTAGAGTGAGTACCATGAAGGCACCGTCCTTATCGCAGCGGGTTCCATTCCTGCACGTGGTCCTTTGCTGCGTGTCCTCCCCCCCAAAAAATGCTAAAGAATTTGAACACGTTTTGAGTCTCTTCTAGCATGGCTTAACTCGCTGAACGTAATCAGATGTTTGGGGTATTTGTATAATGATCACTGGCTGATTGGGGACATAAGACCCATGCAATCATTAATTTCACTGTAGCTTTAAGAAATGGTGGTTCATCTTTTCAGTTGTAATCTCCAGCTCTGTGTAACCGGTCCTGATTCACAAGATATAAAGATCAGGTTAGGTTCTATCCCCCTGTTGTTTCCTTCTGCAATGGAATTAATGAGAGGCTAATGAGCAACTTCTCTGGCACTTATCTTCAGAATAAGTCTTCATGTTAGATTCATCTCAAATGTTGGCTTTCATCATGTATTATCCTCAACCGCACGGTAGGAAAGATCCGGTGGCAAGAACAAAGACATAAACCAGCCCACCCACACACACACACACACACACACACACACACACACACACACACACACACACACACACACACACACACACACACACACACACACACACACACACACACACACACACACACATACACACACACACACACACACATCCACACACACACACACACACATAACCACCGAATGCACCCTACCAACTCACACGCACACACAAAGAATACAACAAGTACTTAAAAGTATTTCAAAACAACCTGCAGCACAGCTGATCTCAAATCGTCTGAGTAGCAGCGAGATCTTTAAAGTTTAGTCTGCAAAAGTGGTCAGAGACTCCCAGCCCATGGGAGCCGGAGCAGATGTGCTGTGAACACTGAGATGAGCGTGCAATAACACCGGGTTCCTTTTGTACCCAGCAACTGCTCCGCGGAGCAAGCTGTCATGTTTTCTTCAAACGCAAACACATGTTCCGGGGGAAGAGGGGAGGGGGGGAAGCCCTGGAGTCTGCCCCTCTCTCTGTCTTTGATTATACCTACCTTAAATACCCTTGCAGACACCTCACGCTCTACGGTGTCAACACAAGCAAACAAATGCCCTGCGTACAGGGCTGTCAGCTGCTGCTTTTCAGTTTCCAAGTCAAACGGGGACAAAAAGTTAACCGAAACACGGTTATGCTTAGTAAGAGTTGATGTAATGTATGTGCTATGTCCAAAAAAACAAATACGTCATGATGCCCTTTTGGAAGGGGGTGAATTACTAAAGGCCCGACCTTAACTCTTGTGCTATTCTATCACGATGGGTTGGTGATCGATTCATCTCAGATCAAGCAGTCCTACTAAGTTAGAGCAGAGCTTCTGGCGACAGCAAAGAAACTGGGCTGGTAACCAGAAACTCCAAGGGGCGAATACATGCCTTTCTCCCTGTTTCGTGGCCAAAATATTTATATGAGTATTTGTACGGTGGCCAGTGTTGATATAAAACCTTTAAACATTTCTAGCCCTGTTCACTCAGATTTGAACTGAACTTTATTTATTAAGCTGAAGTCTAATTCGTGGGGCTAGTGATCAATCACCACTGCCCATCGTATTTGCCAAAACGTTCAAGACATTCCCATGTATCCGCACAACGTGCGTTGACCCACTAAGTGTCCACCCAGTAAAAAAGGAAGGAACACATAAATGATTTTCATTCTTTAACACCGGATATTTACCTTCCAAGCACGGATGGATGATGAGGCAAGTGTGTGTTTGTGTGTGTGTGTGTGTGTGTGTGTGTGTGTGTGTGTGTATGTGTGTGTGTGTATATGTGTGCATGTGTATGTGTGCATGTGTGCGTGTGCGCGTGCATGTGTGTGCATGTGTTTGTGAGTGCATCAAAATCCGCCGTTATGCCAATAGACTCTTAAAGGGCACAGCTCAGGGGAAATAAAACCTTGATTACTATCTTATAAACAGAGAGTTATGCGATCATATATGGGCTATAGCCCTATTATTATGGTAACATCGGCCGGCCAGGTCTGATTGACTGACGCGATGGTTCATGGTTGAGGTGCTGCCCCCGGTCTGCGACGGCAGGGACGTCGACAACTCCATCAAATGTGCAGTTAACGGGAAAGAATAACGGCTATCACGTTGGGGAAATTACGATCAAAGATATTTTTTGACACAGCTTGTGAAACAAAACAAAATGAACGCATGAGGTAAAACAGCCATGGTTTCCTGGTGGATGTTGCTCTAGGCATTGGATGGGTCCATGCAGGTATGCATGGGTGAACCCCACACCTGTTTATGCTATTCTCCCTAGGTGGCTTCAGATGGTCTTAGATTAATCGCCGTGCAGGAAATTCAATCAGAGCCCGCTGTTTGCGTCACCCTGTGGACCGCGGTCAGAGTCGAGGGGAGACGAGAAGGAAGATGGGGAGGGGGGTATGGGAGGGGGGGTGGCATTTACACAACAAATATTGACACTGTTTTTCCCCAATGTTGTTGGACTGAGTCGAGTGTCAGCATGCTTGCGCCAAGTCAACCCGGAATCATTTATGAAGGCATGCCACTGTGGGCATAGAGAGAGAGGGGGGAGACAAGCAACAGTCATACAACTTTATGAAAACAGTTAAAAAGTGGAATTTCACTCCCAAGTGTTTGATAAAGCGTGTCATTTATTCATAGTGTTGCTTGGTGTTATTTGGTCATGCTTTGGTCGTGGCAAATTAAAGCATATTGAGTTGTGGCTGTCACTCTGTCTCTCCGTTCATCTCACTCTTGCTGTCTCTCATTCTGCCTCTGTCTTCATTGTATTGCCTCCTCCTGTCTCTCTATCTCTCTCTCTCATCCCAACAGTGGAATGCAGGGTGTTATCCAGAGCCAATCAAACCGGAGACTTTGAGCCCTGTTTTTTATTTACCTTCTGATTGTATAATATCGGCAGAAGACATTTACAATTCTCTCAAATACTTTTCAAAGCTTTGATCAGGTTTTCCCTCGGCTCAGTCAAATAGAATCACCTAGAGATTTGGGATCCTGTATGTGTGCGTCTGTGTGTTTGTGCAAGCGTGCATGTGTTTGTTTGTGTACATGTGTGCGTGTGTTTGTTTGTGTGCATGGGTTTATGTGTGAGTGTGTAGATAAGCTTAAGCGCGAGCAAACTCGTTCTGAAGTGTTGTGAAAGAAATCCTGAACTCACAGAGCTATTAGTGAATTTTGGAACGACAGTGTTGATGCCGTTGTGTCAATCTTGATTCAGGGCGGGAGATAGGTGCTTGGAGGCTGGATGCATCTTTCATGCATCATATCTTGTTACCTTATTTTCTCATTGGTATGTATGAGGCTGCTTCAAGTGTTCTTGGAAAGCAAAACACGCCTTCACAATGAAAATGTGTCAATGTTCTTAGCACTTCACATTTCAGGCTCTCTATTTGTACTTAATGTGTTTGAAAGTGGAAGCATTCGACGTTTACCATACAGTCAAAAAATGTGATAATGGTATTTTTTTAAATTAGTGCTTGACATTTGAATGGATACAGCTTATTTTACCGTTTCAACATACCCTGTGTATCGCCACCAAGTTGTAGGTTTCGTCATTGGTGAAAAGTAAAAAAAATGCCAAGAACACTGTGATTTAGTTATTCTTCAAATTGCTCAACTACATTTTTACTCACAACACTCAAACTTGATTAACTGCCAATCAGTCCATTCATTTATTTCGGAAAATATGTCACTCAAAATTGTCCTACCAGTATATTCAACAATATTTTAGTATAATAGCACAACAGTACGTATACGCAAGGGCGTTTCAAGGTTTTTGTATCTTGGGCTTAGCCCTGAGGGAAAGGGAAAATGCGGCAATTTTTTGTATGCTTTATTGCGCATGCAAATTTGATCATAATGCTTTACATAAATATAAAAAATACACCGTTTATTATAGCTTTAAATAGCTTCCTGACTGCTGTGCTGCCTATCCCCAGACATCTAATGTTCCATTCAAGTTATTTCAGAGTACAATGAACACAAGTGAGACAGACCTTACATATATATATGTATTTTTACAATGGGGGACCTAAATCCAGCGATCTGATTGGTTCCCAACTGTTGTATAAAGAGCGTATACATAACTGCTATGACGCCCGATCATTTTGTGAAAGTATCACTCCGCGCCTTGAAGAGGAAACCGTTACAAAGTATCGTAAGAAACTTTATCACACGGAGATTTAGCTTGACCATGGAGGAGGGGATTCACCAGCGGGGAAATATATCGGCGAGTGAACTGCTCCATAGGATAAATTGCCGGCGAACCGCTCTATCGGAGCCTTCTCTCGGAGGGACGCTAAAGTGTGTTGCATAGCGACCGTCGATGCATAGCGGCAGCCAGGAGGGACTACTTTTTTGTATTCTTTAACAAAACGGCTACTTTGACTTTCTTTGTTTCTTTTTAAATGTAGTGTGTCTATGACTTTCGTTTCGCCATAACAGTAACCATTGTATAAAAGCAATAGATCACTTCAGTCAGTGGTATGTGCTCACATTATACCACTGTGAAGGGGGTCACCGGCCCTCCGCTGCGCGCCGGGGCCGGACAACACCCCTTAACAGTGGTATAATGAGCACATACCACAGCCTGGCGGGATCTATTGCTTAAATATATGACTGGAGGTAGGATAGGTTAATTCACTTGAGGTGGTAAACAGTCTGGTTATGTTTTTAAATCGTTTATTCTCTTGCCAGAAGGACTAGAAGGACTAGGCTACTTTGAGATGCCCCTGGAATCCCCATGTTTGTTTCTAGTGTAAAGCAAGCAAAAAAAAAAAAGAAAAAATAAGTTGATATATATTATATATATAGATTATTTTTTTAATAAGATTCAGGGCTAATTAAATAATATCCAGGGCTTTAGCCCCGAATGAAACAGCCTAGTGACGCCACCGTGAGGACTCTTTCTGACTACATTTATTTCATTCTCTATAACTCAATTGTAAAGCATTTTGGTCAACGTTGTTTTTTAAAAATCGATTTGGATAATAAATGCGAGATTGAATTGATTTGATCCGAAAATGAATTCATGAGTTTTGCAGCGGCAGATGGGTTGAGGGATTTAATTTTGCTATTTGGGGCCGCTTGCCTACACTGACCTGTTTGAAGTGGAGCAAGATTGTAGGCTACTTGTGCTCGTTTAGTTGTTCTGGACAGCTGCTGGCCACGGCAACACCGGGTATCCATGATCCAACGGCTGCTGCAAGGCTGCTTTTAGTTAAGAGGCAAAAAACTTGGCGCACTTTTCTTGCCGTTTCTTGCTTGTATCAAATTTTTCCGGCTGAGGAGACCAGAGGCGTACAACACAACAACAACCACCGAGAGTGATCTGATGATATTGAGGCGAAGCCCCTGCATTGCAGTAATTTTCTCACATGTCCAGCAAACGCAACAAGACAAATGATTGGTCCGCGCCGAATGGAAAACGCAACGGAAGCGTAACCGCAGACATAGTTCTACAGAAATTAACGTCACAGCCAATCGGTCAGCCCGTCTCTTAGTGACTTCTGGAATGGGTTCCCGCTGCACAACTGAGAGATGACCTGCCAAGGGCCATGCGATCCCAGTACAAGAACCCCAATTAAGAGCCTGTGTCACTGCCATGAATGATGCAGCTCTATTAATATAACTCGGTGCTCCCCTAGCCAATGAGCTTTCAGATTTTGTTCCTTTCAAACAAGCCTTTTGAAGCCTTGTGTCATCAACGCAATTCGAGTGGTAGGCCTGTTTGAAACCATTTGAAGGGAATTGAATTAAGATTGGCAGCCAGTGGTGGTCAGATCTAATGATTAGAACAGCTATTTGTTTTAATGGCCGTTGTTTGATCCAAGCTGTTGTTTTTCCAAAACCTGTTACATTCAATAAGTCTATACGCCATTTAAATATTGTCCCATTTTATATTGATAACATCTTTATAAGTTAAAAAAATTAACAAGTCTAAAATTTGATTTCCCAGAGTATATTTGGCAGACAAATTAGTCAATACAATTCTGTTACTGGAGAGTTTGATCTCGGGAAACGGAATGTGTTTCCGGCAAATTAAAAAAAGATAATTTTCGAGGAAAAATAAGAAAAAAAGTAAATCTCCAGCATGCAGCCAAGACATCGGGTGTCCTCGACAGAACACAGCTTGCGGTTATGTAAATGTGTCCTCTGCTACAAGATTATTCAAATGAGTCTGTTTAAGACCCTGGTACTTTTGTCCATGCCAGTGTACACAGCAGTGGGAAAAGTAATTGAATTACAAATCTGAAAATCATGAACCCATCTAGCCAGGAGAATCAAGTCATCCGGTGGGCAGTGTTCGCCTCAGTGGACTGCAGCGGCTTCAGTTACGCCGGAGCGAGGCGCAGGAGTCCCTGCTCCGATGAGGGGGCAGCGCTTCGCTACGAACGCCTGTGTATTTGCTCTCCACTAGACACTGGCAAACTAATGGAAAGAGCGGATCATCTGCATATAGAGAGAAAGGGGCCGAACGAGAGGAGACGAGGACGTAAATGCCAGGCATTGTTCTCTCTCTCTCTGCCGTGCTTCACTTCACTATCTTACCCATCACACAGGCTTTTGTTGTGACATTTATCTTTTCGTTTTCTTCTCTTGATTATCGCAAACCTACCTTGTGTGTTTTGGATTGCTTTAATATTATAATGAATAAACAAAGGGAACCTTGAGTCGGAATGATGCGTCGATATCGAGTAGGGAATTCTTCCACAACAATTTATGCCGCACTACATCATGCATTTCACCAACAAGTTTCACACTGTGATTTTTATTTCTAAAAATTAAATCGCATTTCTCTGCAGAGATGACATGCTGTGTCGTACACTGTTGGTATATCGTACATCCAAAGCCCTCTCAGATGAGATGTGGGACACTGGTTCAATTCTGTAAAACATTGTACTTATCATTTATCCTTTAATGCGACTGCTAAATGGATCAATCATATCATATCATGCCACGCACGAGTCAACACGGCAGACCCACCTCTGAAATGTGTCATGTGTGTTGTAGCAGGAGACGTGAGGCCACCGTGTTTGTATGGAGGAGAACACATGTTGGGGTCACACAGATGGTCACAACGGCTGCTGTAGTTCATAATGACTGGGCCTTGTCTCAGTGTGGGGGAGAACGCATATCGCTGTCCCCTCATTAAACAACGCCTCACAGATGCGCTGGTTTCCGCGATTGAGCTGCACCGCCCCTTTATTTGCAGCTGAGGGCTTTCCAAGCCCCCTACACACCACATACTGTATGTAAATACTGGAATGGGTCTCACCGCTGGATGTAGTCAACACTGAAGCACATCGTAGAGCTCCTCACCGCCACCATGAACTCAACAAACAGTTCCCTTCAATAAGCTGAAAGCTTTGCTCCCATTTACCCTTCCATCAGCCATCATTAGTTTATTTTAAACGGCCGTGCAGCTAGTGGCACTGCAGTGAACTCCCTCTCTCTAACACGCAGACGTACCGTTGGGAAATCACATAGTTCCCTCCCAGGTAACCACTATTAAACAACAACCAAGGCGCTAGGAGAGTTAGCCAATCCACTGTATAAATGAAACAAACAGACAAAAAACTGCAACTGAGGTGCTAGGAGAGTTAGCCAATCCACTTTATAAATGAAACAAACAGACTTAAAAACGACAACCATGGAGCCAGGAGAGTTAGCCATCCGCCATATACACAAGTTTTTTTGTAAGCGTGGCGTAATAACTGCAAAAAGTTCAAAACGGTTGATTTGTCTTCACCCCGGGAATGGAGCTGCTCGAATATAATCTAATATAAATCACAGCATCACATTTCACATCTGCTACCCCCCACCACCCATCCCCCGCCTTCATCATTGTTTATGATTAAATCCACCTTGGGAACTACATTTCCATATACATGCACACATGCACAAACACAAGCACAAACACTCACAAACACCACACCAGTATGAACGCATGCATATTGTATATTTTCCCGTACATAAGAGACTAGACTTTGAGTTTTACTCTGACACTTTGCACTTGGCAGTCTGCCTCTGTTACCTAATCCTTCACTGCAGGTATCTCTTGTATCCCCAATGTTGTTTTTAATGTTTTTCCAGCAGTTTGTGAATATCCGGCGTCTTCTCTTCACCTGCAATATGTTTTTGTATCGTTTTTTTTTTACTGTTTAGTCCTGTGGATCTCAGATCTTTTATAAATGGGATTCTGCTTTTTGTCTGTTCATTCTCTTGAAACTCAATATATTCCTATTTCCTTTCACTCTTCTGCAGTAATCAAACAGTCTGCTGCTCATCTTTTGTTGCGGAAGGCACCGAAATGGTGCTTATCCATGCCGCTCTAACTTTTGATATCTCTCTGGCTCTCTCAGTGAACTTTTTAAAGATGATTTTGTTCTTTCATTACTCGCTATAGAGACGGAAAGTGAAGGTTAAAGATCACTGTAGAGCGTGTGCAAGCATGTAAGGAGGTCATTCCACCACTTCCCATGTTGTGTGAAATAATAAGGCTGAAGTGAGGCTTTGTACTCAATGGTGATCAGAGAGAGAGAGAGGATGGTGAGGGCAGTACAGCAAGCTGTACAGTAACATGTACTCAACTGCAGCAGGCAAGACACTCATGTCCTGCAAAGTATTAAGGCTTAAGTAAATCTTTGTTTCTATTCAAGGGTGATCAGAGAAAGAGAGAGAGATAGGGAGAGAGAGAGAGAGAGAGAGAGAGATAGGAGAGAGAGAGAGAGAGAGAGAGAGAGAGAGAGAGAGAGAGAGAGAGAGAGAGAGAGAGAGAGAGAGAGAGAGAGAGAGAGAGAGAGAGAGAGAGAGAGAGAGCGCAGAACAGCAATAAGCAGTCAATCTTAATATTGTAGCACAAGCCATTCACTGGTATCATTGTAACTTCCAGGAGCTCGGCAGTGGCACGTCCGTATTATAAGTATTACTGACAATAGCTAAACTAAAATACTTGAAGAAGTAAGGTAATATTCATTTTTATTTACTAAATTATTTAAAATGTTTGCTTCTATGTTATTTATGGGCCCCATTTAACTCGTAACCATCCCTGGAAGGCGGGATGTGGCCCTTTTCAATATTCTTTCCTTGCTAATTGAGGGAATTTTCTTCCCTCGATGGGGACTAGGAGGTTAGGACTGGGGCTAGGGGAGTGTCATAAATATATGGTCTGTTAACCACCATAGCTGTAGTTAAGGGAGGAGGTTAGAAAAGGAAAGTTCTTTGCAGCATCTTTTTAAGTGTCAACGTTGCTTCATTCTTCAATTTTAAAATTGAGTAGAGACATGGTCGAAAAAGTAACAGACCCATCAGGAGAGCCCTGTCATTAACCAAACGGATGAGATACAAATTTGACACTATGGATAAACATCATGCATACAGATCATCATCATTAGGTTTTTTTGTCACCATGGCGACCCAGCATATTGCCAGCAATATGTATACCTATATATATATATATATATATATATATATATATATAGGTGCAGCAGCGTCATTCCTGCTACAAGCTCCGAGACCAACTCCAGACCTGTCGACACATTGTTGTCCCCCCAATCCTCCTAACACCCCCCTCCCGGAGAACCAGCTCGGCGGTCCACTCCACCGAATGCATATTTAATCAAGCAAACGTTCCCAGGCGGACAGAACACCCCACTTTCCGAGAATAAGGAGTGTGACCCGGACCACTTCAGCTCATGTAAGTGTAGCCAAGTGTGAAACCAATCTCCCGACAGTTGTGGCAGTTTCTCGAAAAACCAACCCCATTTATCCAGAAGAAGTGGAGCTGGAGAGTAATGGAAACCGAGCGTCCTGGCAAAGATAAGCGGCCTAAACACACAGGCGAGTCGTGTTACGTCTCACCGAATTCATCCTCAGCGCTCTCACTCCTCATCACTCCAGCCGGTGTGACGTGACATGAGGCCTTCAGCCTCTGCTAGCCACTTATATTATATTATGTTATTATGAGTAAGCAGGAAGGGCTTCGGGCTTTCAGACCATATCCTCCATTGGGAACTCCATCGCCATTTCATTGAATGTGAGCGTCTGTCCGTGTGTCCGTCTGTGTGCCTTGCTGCATACCTGCTTTAACTGGTCATATTTATTTGAAACTCATTTTCTGCATTCCTGTGTGTCATCCTGCCTTGGAGTCTCTCTTTGAGCATCAAAAGCATGGGCACAAACCCACAAACCCACACAGACTCTCTCACACACACACTCACACACACGCACACACTCACACACACACACACACACACGCACGCACGCACACACACACACACACACACACACACACACACACACACACACACACACACACCCACACACACACACACACACACACACACACACACACACACACACACACACACACACACACACACACACACACACACACAACACGCACACTCTCCTTCACCAGAGGGGCAAGAGTAGGTGGATTATTAAAGCAGAGGAAAAACAAACTTCAGAAAGACAAGCTGTTTCCCCATCGTCCCGCTCCCACCTTACGTTACTCTGTGTTGCCGACGCTTTAGAAGTCCTTTAAAGGTCCGCTGCAACCCGCAAAACCTACTGTTAAACACCAGTCTCCCCTTTGCTGCGGTGAAAACAAAGTTGTTTGACGACCGCCACGGAGCCCAGGATCAGGCTGGGCTGTCCGCCACCAAATGAAACAAGAGAAGCTGTGCAGGATTGCCATTTCAATAAAAATTCATGGCGTTGTTTAGCGATTAAATACACTGTAACCTTTATATATAACGGATGCTTGCCGCATATTTAAACACAGATATCAGCAAACATGTCTCCCATTCAAACAACAACAACGTTGCTGTTGAAGCATGAACTCGGGACGAGATCGCACAAGTTGTGTGTGTGTGTGAGTGTATCTTTATGCCTAGGTGTGGTTGTGCGTGTGTGTGTGTGTGTGTGTGTGTGTGTGTGTGTGTGTGTGTGTGTGTGTGTGTGTGTATGTGTACGAACACTGTGGGCACAACGCAAACAGCTTACTCAGCATACAAACAGGCGTAAATCAGCCATGCCGACCGGCGCGCATGTGGAGGCCCCGAGGGCTGAGTAAGCACAAACCAATCTGGCTCTCAGCCAGCGGTTTAGCCGATGACCCTATGAGGGGGAAAAGGGAGGCAAGAGCCGCCCTGCTCATGCTCCCGGCCCGACAGATCCCTCCCCAGGTTCTGTTCCTCCCAATTACTGGGAATCATCTGCAAGGTCTCCCTAGTTAGCCTGAAACAACCTCTCCCAGTCCTCTCCCCGATCGGCTATGAGCGCTGAGGGCTTTGTCACCATCTATTATGTTATGTATGTATGAAGCGTGGAGGGTTTGGCCCCTTACTTTCTTTCAATCCCTTTTTATGTTTTCTTTATTTTTTCTTAGAATTTCTATTTGTTTTGTGGCTGCTGCATAGTTATGATTGCAATATGGATGTGAAAAATAGTCACTGATGGCATCGAGCGATGGATGGTACTTTCCATCTATCTGTCTTGCTTTCCTTCTTTATTTTGTTCCTTCCTCCTTCCTTCCCTTTGTTGTTTCTCTCTACTGCCCAGTTATGATCTGAAGATGGGGGGGGGGGGACAACCACACACCATTGAAGTAAATAGACTGGGGCAGTTTTTTGCTGCTATGCTGCAGTGTGATAGGTCTTGACCAGAGACACAGGCGTCATACCCGTTCTCCCAATCTGCTGCAGATTTCTAAAAACAGCGGGGCGAAATGGCACTGCAAGTGTGATACATGTATATGCAATAGATAGGCATTTAAGTTCAGGCGAGAGAGAAGGAAAAACAGAACACTTTGGGCGTAGTTTCAACGTTCCCCTCCCCCCTTCTCAGCTTGAGACATTGGCAAACCAATCTGTTTGCTGTGAACCATTACCTCCCAGTCCGGAACGGTGCAGCAAAGGAGACAAGCAGAGCAGGCCCATGTGTGATAGATGAAGGAGAGTGCAGCAGCGGGACCGCTGAAGAAGCAAACTACATTAAGCACTTCCACGACCCTCCGCTCAAAGTAACTCTGACAATTGTTCACTGGGAATCTCCTCCATTAAGTTGTCTTTCATGTACCTGCTGGCCATTTGAGTTTAGGGCCTCGTGGTGCAGAGACGCCTCAGTACAACGATACGAAATATACATTGCAGCTCACTGATAAATGGACTACTGAGTCCATATGAGGAAGAAGGGGTTTCAGAATAGTGTTAAACACAAAT
>NC_082396.1:15294972-15299972 GCF_031168955.1 Gadus macrocephalus | reverse complement strand
ATTTAATCGGTTGCTTAATTAAAATACAGACCGAGAAACAATAAATGATAATGCAGTGACTATTCTGCGGGATCTCCAACTGTTTTGGGGCACTGAGGTAAATGTTGATTCTGGAAGTGCTGCTGATTTTTTATGGTCTCATTAAGATCTATTTCACTGCTTTAGCAATATGCTTACTTTGAGATTCATCGTTAGTAGCAGTGTTTTCAAGTGAACTCAAACTCATCAGCAACTAAGGACGGGAATCCTTCAGCAATGCTCAAGAATGTTGCCTAGAACGGCTCCAATTGAAATCAAGAAAACTATTTGGAATTGGTGTAATAGCTATCCTTTTGACTGTCAAAAAGGATTAGCTCAATCTAATTTGAGGCCAAATTAGATTTGATTTGTTCCATGTGACCGTGTGAGTCCTTTATTTTTACTTGTGATTTCGTTTTTCAAACAGTACAAATTTACTCATAAGCCAAACCCTTCAGTTAATGACAGCTGTCCTACGGTGAAACGCTATGTTTGCCTTATTACAGCAACTGCTCAAATTAACTAACCGATATATTATTATAATCATTGGAATGACTCATTATGCAAAAAAACATATATGAGGAATAACAGGCCTACTGCAGACGTTTTATATTTGGAAAGAACATTATCGTTTATGCGTCATTAGAAAATCACAAATCCAATAGAGGTATGAGACACAGCAGGACACAGGAGCAAGTGAGTAAGCTGTGTTTAAATTCAGACTGTGAGAATAGATCTTGCTGTATCAAGCAGCACACTGAGGGTTGTTTTGTACCACTTTAAGTACTTGCTGTTGGCAGGGATGTCCTTTTGGTTTGTTCTGGCCCAAAGAGGTGCTCCACAGATCAGAGGCCCAGTGAGAAGTCCACAAGTCTGGCCTGCCCAGATGGAGGTCTTGGCAGCACTGAAGTCATAACAGTTTCCCTGGAGATCCACTCAGATATGTGGTTGCAGAGGTCAAAGCTTTTTTCCATAGACATATGAACTTGCCTCACACTCACACTGCTCACCAACAAAATCACTCCTATGCAAAAGCACGCGCACACTCGCGCACACAACAACACACATGCAACTAATCTCCCGTATAAAGAATGTAAAATCCAGTTCACTGGATTCATAGTTAAACCCTGTGAGACTAATTAATTGGTACTGTTATTTCTCTCGCTGCTGCTGTAACAAAGCATGAATTAAAAGTTATCCCTGAAAGGCCAAAAACGCAGCCTGAAACAAGCAGCTTAAATAAATGATGTTGAAGATACAACAGAAGCCAATAAGCCTGACCTTCGCTGCGAGTTTGTTAAAACAACGTGGGCATATAGTTAAAAGACTCAAACAGCAAAATAACATAGTGACATAACTCCAAAGACTGTCAGCTTTAAAGCATTTACTCCAACATAATACAAACTGAATTAATGTTATTTTTAACAATGTTTGACATTTTCTTTGTACAACTTTTACATGATTCATGATTAACTAAAGATATTTAGCCCCTACCGCGGCTCACGTCTTCCACGCCACACTCTATCCTGTTCCTTCATACGCCTTCCCCCGGATGCATCCGTGCCCTGTGCTGGGGACGGATGCATGGAATAGATTTAAGGTCTCAAATGGGAACTTGGGAGCCGAGCCCAAACTTCACTCACAATTGAGGTCCCAATATGCAGCGGTGCGTGTCGAGTACCCTGTGCACGCAAACGACACCTCAAAGGAACAGGGACGCTCGTCCCTGCCGAGAGCCATGGGTGGAGGGCACAGGAAGAGGAGGAAATGTAGCAGTGCAAAGCAAAGTTCAAATCGTCACTGGATTGCCGACCTGCTACTCCACTCCCCTGCCCCCTGCTGGGGCAAAATGGAACAATGTCGCGCCGGCGCCTGTGAGGCCAGTCTCAGAGACATGATGCTCGCTGTTATTCTCAGGCCAGCCATTTTAAAAAAGGCCCTGTGATTGAATGTGCTGATAGCCTTTTACGAAAGAGAGAAAAAGATGGAGAATAGAAACAGGCCGGTGGAAATAGAGTGGCACCCAGGCACCTTATCACCACTCTCCTTTGGAGCGTCAGAGCTGGTGGGAAGGTGGAGCGAGGGAGGGAGAGTGGAACGGGGGAGGCGAGGGGGGCTGGAGGTTGGGGAGATTTTGCTTCAATCCAGATCTTTTCTCTTTATCTTTTCAGTGGAAATTGCAGAGTGGGTTTTAAAATAGAAGCGTTGGGAAATCAGTGCGTCATCCAAACGCTGAACATTTGATTGGCTAGAGAGAGACACCAGCACGCATGCGGCTACAGACACGCACACGCACACCACACACGTGCACACACACAAACACACGCACACACAGACACGCACGCACAAACGTACACACATACAGAGGAAGAAGGGTGAGAGAGGCCCCCCATGATAGCATGCATACCATCACCTTCTCGTGGTGGAGAGGTTTGTTTGACCCTATGAGGGCTGTGTTGTCTGGAGCCTAGTGGAGCCTGGTAGGGTCTCCCAAGGCAAAGTGGTCTTAGGTCAGGGGGTCCGACTAAGAATGGTTCATAGTACTTTAACAGCAAGTACAGTTTGGCTGTGAGGATGCACATTGTAAAGTTCAACAGTATGGAGAATCCATTCAACGCAAATTCTTTACTTTGAGTGGCGGTAGTCCACAGGAATCATGTGGCAGATGGAGAAGCTGAACCCCCCATGGGGTCAGTATGACGTCAGGACCCCAAACCTGAAAGGGAGGGTTCAGTCTGAACACAGTGACCCAACTAACGCACTGCTGCGTTGTCGGAGACCACTTATAATGGGAACCTTCAATGCAAACACAGTGAGAGAAGTAGCAAGGCTGTCGTTCGTCACCTAATCAGCATGGCGAAACGAGGCCCAGGCTGCAACGGGAGGTGTGGGGCTACTGCTAAGCCCTCGAGCACGAAAGGCTCGCCGTAGGGTGCACCAGCACACCGACAGGATCCTTGTCGCAGACTTCGACTGCAACCCAGCTACAACCGTCATGGTAGTGTACTCACCTACCAATGTAGCGCCAGTCGAGAAAGTGGAAGAGTTCTATGGGGACCTTAGAACAGCACTCTGGGATGTTCCGTCTCACAACTTCCTAGCAATTCTGGGGGACCTCTACGCGAGGCTCGGAACAGGAGATGCACCCATCAGGTATCATGAAAGCACTAACCGCAACGGTGAACAACTTGCTGCCCTACTAACGGAACACGAGCTACTGGCTGCGAACACCTTGTTACGGAGAGAAGAGAATGAGAATGGGCAAGAGATGGACCTTCCAGGACCGGGCTTCTGGTATGCTACGTCAGCTGGACTACATACATGTAAGGCTTAAGTGGAGGAGTTCGATCCTGAACGCAGAGCCATACAGCACTTTCAACTCTGTTGGCTCAGACCACAGAGTGGTTTCCATGAGGGTGCGACTGAGCCTGAGGGTCCCCAAGCCTCGCCCAAAGATCCACCACGACTGGAAGACCTTTTTGGGAAGCCCCGTCCTCCAAGCCAGATACACAGTTGAAGTGAGGAACCGCTTCCAACTGCTGGATGCGGAGGAAGGGCCTAGCGCAGTGTACGAGCGGTTTGTTGCAGCGAACGTGGAAGCAACCAGAGAGTGTGTACCGAAACAAGGAGAGGGCCTAGACATCAAGAGGTCATGCAGGCACGTGCAATGGTGGAGGAGGCGCGACGAAGCTTTGACCGCAAACGGACCACCGAGAGGCGTGGAGTATTGAACGAGGCAAAACAAAGACTCTTCAATACCTACGACAAGATCAAATGGGAGGAGCTGATGGAGAAGGTACGGAGAGTGGAGGCAGCGCAGGGGGAACAACGGTATGGGGAGTCATGGAGGTTCATAAATGAGATGAGTGAGCGCAAGAGGTCGAAGGAGGGACAGGCAAAAGGCTGCAGCCCAGAGGACAGAGTGACCACCTGGTTCACCCACTTCCGTGATCTCCTCGGCACCCAAACCGAGAGTCAATGGAGATGAGGAAGAAATATCGGCAGTCCTAAGAGATCTCAAAATTTACGATGGCCCCTACAATTAGCGAGTTTGCAGCAGTAAAATCTACCCTGAAGCAAGGGAAAAGTGCTGGGCCAGAAGACATTCCCCCAGAAGTCCTTAAAAACTGCAACCTCGACGACATCATCCTGGAGATCTGCACCTAGCTCTGATGGAAAACATCAAGCCCGATACGTGGTCTCTTTACAACATCATCCCGGTGCCTAAATCTGGAGATCTCTCAAAGCCAGACAACTACCGAGGCATCAGTCTGACATGTATCATCGCAAAGAGGTACAACCGTATGATACTGAATCGGATATGGGGTGCCATCAAGCCTCACCTGGGAAAGAACCAAAATGAGAGAGGGGAGAGCCACCGTATCCCAGATCCTAGCCTTAAGGCGGATCATCGAAGAGGTAAAAAAGAACAACCTGACAGCGGTCCTGTGTTTTATTGATTTCAAGAAATCTTATGACTCAATACACAGAGCATATATATATATATACAGATACATTTCACTGCAATGTATTGTGTACGTGACGAATAAAATCAGAATCTGAAAACAGAGGAGTGATGATGACCATTCTCAAGGCTTACGGTGTCCCTCCTAACCTACTTTGGGCAATAGGTACCATGTATGAGGGCACAAGAGCAAGGGTGGTAATGGCGACAGTGAGGAGATTGACATCCTAGCAGGGGTGATACAAGAAGACACCCACGCCCCATTCCTCTTCATTATAGTGCTGGACTACACACTCAGGTAAGCCATCAGTGGACGAGAGCTGGAACTCGGCTTCACCATTACACCGAGGAGGTCTAGGAGATTCCCTGCCGTAGTCCTAACAGACCTGGGCTATGCAGACGACATCAGCCTGATATCTGGACCAGAGTGGAGCAAGGTTGGTCTTAGGCTAAATGCCAAGAAAACCGAGGTAATCACCTACAACATCCTCCCGGACCATCCAGCCCTAATTACACC
>NC_082396.1:15267472-15289972 GCF_031168955.1 Gadus macrocephalus | reverse complement strand
TCGGGACTCCTCCACTGTTGCCTGAACTCTCCAAACTTTGAGTGGTATTCCTGTCCTCGCCTTGCAGGGGGATTGCGTGGTGACGGAACAATCCACAACAGCCGACATGGGACAGAACGGCCCCGTGTTCACCAGCTAGATAACAGCTATGGTGACAGGTCCTCCTGGCACTAGGATTTTATTGTCCCCTTTTAAAGTACACTTCTTTTGACATGAGTTGGTGTTGTGTCAGGGTGTCATCTCATTGTATAGTGGTGGTGTGTTTTTATGTCGACCTGTCCAGATAATCATATTTCCCCAATTGTTTTTGTACGTATTTCTTTAAATACATAGTGAGCACTTAATACAAGTTTATTTTAAACAAATACCCCTCTGCTCTATAATACACCCTACCATTTGGATTACACACTAATAATGATCAGGGGAACACATGTGTGTAGCGAAGGACCCGTTCCTCTGCACCAATCGCAGTGAACCTCACCAACCAAGGTTTATACAGCGGGCCAGAGTAGACTCACTACAGCACCGAGTACTGAACTCATTAAGAGCTGGATACCATTGAACTCCACCCCACTGAAGTGATCTCAACAATGATGGTGCTCGCACAGGAAGCGAGGGAGAGAGCCAAACGGGTGAATTGGCGGTATGCAGCCTTGAAAGTCTGCGCCGCTGCTCATCTCATTGCAGCTACTCTTCAATTTGGTAAAAAAGCAGCTCCAGGAGTCCTTAAATGGACCGCTTATGCACCACTGGAGCATGTTAGACTCTCGACAAACAGTGCCGTCTGGACGAGGAGAGGAAATATGCAAACTGTTGAAATGTGTTGAAGTATTTGTGAACAGGGCTTTCAGATTTGATCAGAGCAAAGAGACAGCTTATGAATGTGTTGATGGTGTATGTCTGTGAAAGACACATATCAAAGTGGAACATGGAAGAGGAGAGTGTGGATAAACAACTTATGTGTGAGAGACTAAGATGCACATATGTGATGTCTAATTCATAAGCTGCCTTTTATATAAACTGACATGTAATTCACTTTCTTATGTCCATTTTATTGAGACACACTTTTTCATTCAGATCTATTTCAACAAACACTCACCTTGCATGTGCTGTGCTTGATCGTTTGATGGGGAAAATGACAGCAACATTTGTAATGTCAGAAATAACTAAGCCATTCGGTTGCAGAGTATTACCCAAGATACAAAGTTAGGTGGATAAAAGTGTTTATTATTCGATGGTAACTGCGTGAATACAGCTCAGCTATTGTTTATTTGCCCTTTAATCGCAAATACCTCTATAATGCCTATATCTCTACATACACTCACTCTGCTCTCTATAATACATCTGATGCAAATCAAACTGCCCCTTCAGATGACCTTATCAAGAGATTCAGCAGGATAAAATCGCAGTTGGCACCATGCAAATATTATATTGGTTTAGTTTTGAGGATGATAACCAGGCCTAACCTCCCAAGCTCCATATATGTCCTCTTTATATGAGAAGGGCTTCTGAAAAGGACAGGAAGAAAAAAGATACAGGTCACATTGCCCTAGCATGCAATGTTTGAATGGGATAATGTCAATGTTGTATATTTTATTAATAATAATAATAATAATAATAATAATAATCATAATACATTTTATTTAAAAAGTGCCTTTCAAGGTACCCAAGGACACTGTACAAATAAAGTGCATACACTCAATAACAACACATGATCAGATAACACTGACAATATGCACTTACTACACACAGGTGTACAGGACAGACAACGACACTGGCTGGGTATATTTAAAGATGTAGCGATGAAAACAAATAAAACAGGAGAAATTAAAAAGAGTTTGTGAAAGTTGAATCAGGAGGTGGAAAGGAAAGCTGAACTAAATAGATATGTTTTTAACAGAGTTTTAAAAGTAGATATTGTTGTTCTTTGGCGCACAATCACTTTTAATACAACGCCTAATAGAACACTCCAATTTGTTGTTTTATTAGCTCATCTTTTTTATTAAAGACGTTTACGAGATAATACATGAACACACTTAAAGTGGTATCAGCATTAACATCGATTATGGAAGGTGATAAAGTGCTTAAGAACAAACCTTGAATTGAGTTCTTAGACAGATTCTGCAAGATCATTAACGAACAAAATACACACATTTTCACAGTACAATTACAGACCATGACTATACAACAATTTCTGCTCTGTAATTTACAACATATTGGTGCTTGTTTATTTATTATGTATTATACGTATAATATTAGTTTGTTATCGTTTAATCTGGCAATGTTGTGCATGCTGGAGTCCTCGTCCTCGACCTCGATGTGGCTTCAGGCTGTATCCCTCTCCAGTCACTTGCAGTGGCCGCAGAGCATGACCGAGGATGTCACCTCCTGAAATAATTCAAGCGGCCATCACCAGGCCAATGTGTTGTGACAGGTTTGGATGCAAGGGAGAAAAATGTAGCGAGAGACAGAGAGACAGAGTGATGAAGAGAGCGCGAGAGAGTGGGAGAGATAGACTGCGAAAGCCGAAATGAGCGGTGCGTTCACACTTCATCGTCATCCGATGGCCTCTCTGCGAGCCTTCCCGCTGAGGAGAAAACAAACAGGCTGAGGAAGTGAAATGGACAAACACACGCGCTTGCGTGCACCTGTCCGGTCGCGGCTGCGGCGGTAGGCTGGATGGACAGGTGTCGTAGCGTCCTCCTCCTCGAGCACAGCCCCACGTGAGCTAGGCCTTCACCCCAGTCTCTGCTCGTGTGGAAGCGGAGCAAAACAACTCGGTTAAAAGCAGGTGCTCATTAGCACGGCACCACCGTGAATATCATTATTTCAGGCCAATCATACTGATGAACCTGCAATGCACACACACACACACACACACACACGCACGCACACACACACACACACACACACATCCCCACACCCCTGCCTAAAGAATTTGCTCTCCTGCTGTGACGGAGTAAATATTCATGGCGTTGGCCCACCACTGTGCTGTTGGGTTAAATGAGGCATGGGGAGGGGATGATGCTCCCTGGCTGTCCGCCTCCCTGACCCAGGACTTGTCTTTGAGAAGTGTTGATGGTGCCCGTAGCCTTAATGAGACTCTGGCAGCTGTGGATGCTGAATGTGTGTGTGTGTGTGTGTGATGATTTGTGTGTGTGTGTGTGTGTGTGTGTGTGTGTGTGTGTGTGTGTGTGTGTGTGTGTGTGTGCGTGCGTGTGTGCGTGTGTGTGTAAATCCAAGTTCTTATTACTTATTTTATGCAGTTGCCAATGTCACTCATTTGCAGAGAAGTCATGATCTCATTTTTAAAAAGCTTTAGGGTCAACTATGGCAGACATGCTTTCCTTCTCTCTATCTCACTCTGTTTCTCTATCTCTCTCTCTCTCTCTCTCTCTCTCTCTCTCCCCCCCTCCTCCTCCCTCCCTCTATCTCCCTCTTGTTTAACTCACAAGCTGTCCAACCACCAACCACGGAGACCCTTGCAGAGTCGGTGCCCCCGACTGGGTTCTGTCTGACTGTGTGCTGTGTGTGCTTGAGGCTCGCCCGAGATTGGACCGGTGTATGGTGTGGTGTGGTTTATGGGCGGTGGGGGCCACATGACGAATCAATTAATGACCCTAGATAAGGATTCTTCCTGTGCACCGCTTGCTCGGACCCCCTGACACGTTTGGGTGGCTTCGATGATCACCCTGCGCGACACGCGGGGGCGTGTGCAGCCGACCCTCCGCGAGACGCCCACTCACAACGCAGGGGGTGATTCATTGCCTCGTTAATGGAGGAACGCGTGAGGGGCTGTTATGATTGGGCATTACCACATAGGGGCACATAGGCCACATGCTGGGCGTGGCAGTGCTGGTGGTGGTAGTGGAGCCAGGCTGTTGATTCTACTGCTGCTGGAGGTGCTGGGGTGAAAGTAGGTTGGAGTGGGCGCCTGGTTGCTGGTTGTGCTTATGATTTATTATTTAGTCTTGCTACACATTGCTGCAATGTGTGCAGCGGTAAAATGTGGTGTGTGTGTATGTGAGTGTGCAGGGAAAGGTGTGTCTGTTGTGTTTGTGTGTGCACGCGTGTGTGTGTCTAGGTCAGTGTTCGTGTGCTTGTGTGTATGTGTGACTGTATGTCTGTGTGTGCGGGCCTATGGCTATCAGCAGTATGTCCATCAGCATGTTTTATTTGGTTTAGAGAAAGAGTGGATACATAGAGTATACCTGAGACTCCATGCTCTGCCATACTGATCCATAACCCTATGTGTCGGCTGGCTGTCAGCCCGATGCTGAAAACACTGAGAACTTACCCCCGGGGGACCTCCCTGCAACTCCTCCGTCACACTCAACACAAGGCTGGTGAAAAAGAAAAACAAGGATTTCTCCACCCCATAAAATAACCAAGGAGATGTTGTTATTTCACGTATGCTTTTCGGGGGACCTGGAGTGAAAAAAAACACTAGCAAAGCAGAAAAAACAAGGCAGGGTGTTTGACAGACACATATTTTCCCTGGCTAAAACGATTTACTTCACTTTTGTTCTGCAGGGAATCATGGAAAGCGATGATTTGTTGTCGTACACCCTGCCTATATGTTTCCTGGAAACGTCTGGAGACGAGACGGCCCCATTTGTAGTGCTAAAGACCCAGGCGACGCACTGGTGACCTGGGGGGAATCACACAGAGCATCGTAACTCTGGGGAGGCGGCAGGCGCTGCTGTCACCGACCACAGCATCCTGTCTGACTCTTCCCCTGCCTGGTCTCTCTCTCTTGAGGCTGGGAGTTGTGTGCATCATGTACTCTGTCTTGGTAGCGAGATGCTTATTATCGGTTGGCGGTATGGGCCTTATACACCTAGCTCCCATCTTGGTGGGTTTCATCTTGCTAGCTTGGTGGTGGAATAGACTGTAGAACCCTGTATTCAGATTAGATCCAAGATGGCCTCCGGTGAATGAGGCCAATGAGGCCAACCTTCGACTGAGGCAATCTTGATTCCATCTTGCTAGCTTGGTGGTGGATCAGAATGTAGAACCCTAAAGTTCCACCACCCAGCTAGGGTGGTGGCCTCAAAGATGGCCCCAGGTGGAACTGAAGGCAGGCTTCAGTTCCAACAACCAGCTAGCGTTTAGATCCAGGATGGCCTCCGGTGATAAGGCCCATGATGTCGACTGTACCAATGGTCTCATGACTGATGGTCAAGTGTCTCATTTGCCTGTCAGAGCCGGAGGCATGCACTCCAGGAGCCAAGGCATTGAATGCATAATGCAGTGCTGTGTATGCACAGCTGGGGCGCATACTCGTATTCAAAGGTCACAAGGTGACGAGACATCCCTTAGGCCCACTTATACTTTGCTTTAAAGAGAGAGAGACGTGGAAAGCTACGAGTGGGCAGATTCTAAATGAGAGAGCTAATAATTTTCGACGGTTGGATATGAAAATGTTCCAAAACATGTAATTAGTAAGTAGTGACAGCCATGCCAATTGAAGGTTTTATATGATGGCTTTTAGAGGAAAATTACAGAGCATGTACTCTCTCCAATATCAGCTTGTATTAGTACATCAATTCATCGTTCATTTAGCTGTATTTAAAAGTGACCTTTTTAAATAAGAATTTGCTTGTGTTTATCGAGGTTAGCCTCGTCATAAATCAATGCTGGCCCGGTCTTGTCGGCCACGTTCATGCTGATTGTTTAGATTGAGTTTCCTGTCCCTTCATATCCATTCTCACTTCCCGATAATGGATAGTGTCACATCACTCATATGACATGTCTGGCAAGAGTCAAAAGAGTCAAAAGTCACCGTGGAACCGCATTTGGTTTGGAATAATCATTGAACAAGATGATTTAAAGAGAGATTTTAGTTTGTTATTGGATGGGAGAAACTGGTCATTAGCGGTGCCTTAACTATGTCTAATCCTACACCAATTTTCACAAAACTGGCTTTTTTCTTCATTTTTCTGCCCATAAATATTGATGGAGAAATTGGCGGAGGAATAAGCGTGCTCGCTCGTGATTCAAAGCCATTAAGGCAATTCTTTACAAGTTATTCATTTCACAGAGCTGTCATTCTGGCCCAAAGTAACATGTAATTTATGCTAGTGCACTGAATACAGGGGGAGGGGAGGGGGGATATGCCAAGGCTTCTTTCATGAATCAAAAATATTAAAAAATCCATTTACTCAAATTTGATCAGAACCGATCATCTATGATTTGAGCCAGCACTTTGATAAATACAAATCCTCTGAACTCTGAGCATGGCTGGTGATTCTTTGGATTGACATAGTAATGTGTTGGCTGGTTTCATTGGCAAATTTACAAATAGCATCGATCAAATGAAAGACAGTTCCAGGAAATAGTAAGAAAATTATTATTTGACATATGTATTTTATTAATATAAACTATGTGTTATTGTTCATATTGATAAGATTCATACTCCATTCAGGAGTTGTATTCGATAACTCAGTCTGCAAACAGTAGGCCAAATGATTTTCATGATGCAGACTCATTTTGCCTTCATACATGTCTCTGGTGACCCACTATTTGTGCTGCTTTGAGCTTTGTTATCACTCAGACAACATTAGGCTTTCTTGAAATGCCTTTAATTTGCTCAAGGTAACGTGACATTCTGGTCAAATTGACTTCACACACCTTGTGTCCTTTAGGGACATTGCATAAATTGGAGCCATTTTCAATGAGTGGATATTTAATTATATCGTTTCATGCTGGTAGCAAAGCTCTCTAGTTCCCTTCAAGAGGAATTGAGAGCACACATCTCTTCAATGGTCAGTAGTTTTAATTTTTTTTTTTTAAAGAACACTTTACAGTTCAGGATGCAGTGGGAGTAACCAATGCAATATGGTTTACACAAACTTGATTAAATAACTATAACAAGGACACTGTAACGTGAAGTTTACACTTTTTTTCTCCTATCTTTGTTCCTACACTGCTGTTACCGTGTCATACGTGTGAGTTAATTTGCTATATGACAATGATTTGGAGTCGACACAGATTATGAAGCCAACCTTCGTAGAATGTATTTAGCATTTATATCACCTTAGAAAGAAAATTAAAGACATACGTTTACGCTGAAGGTGACCATATATATATGGACACCTTGTTTTGTATAGAATAAAAACTCGCAAGGCAACGCTGATTGGGGTCAAAAAGGCACGGTAATAGGAACGAAAAGACGAGGACAGACGAGAATCAACAATGCCGTGGCGTCCGAGAGGTGCACGTCCGTGAATGCAATCAACAACGCCTTCTGAGCGCGTAGCGCTTGTGTTATGATATCCGACGATCCCGCCTGGAGCTTTATAATGGATAAAAGCAGCTTGACTTTGCGTCGTCTTTCACACTGGGCAGATAGCGCTAATTTGTGCTGCTGGCCGGCGGTTGCGGCTTCATCATTCACTGTTTGGTGGGAGGGCAGCCCCCCCCTCTACGCACACGCTGCTGCGCAGCTCCTCACAAACAACAAGGCTGACATCGCCGCTATTCATCTCTGCTAATTAAATCGGACAATGCGTTAGTCACAGTTATGCGTGCTATCAATCATACAGTAGGGCTACGGGAACGGAGGGTGGACGGAAAGACGCTTCATGGAGTGTGTGTGTGTGTGTGTGTGTGTGTGTGTGTGTGTGTGTGTGTGTGTGTGTGTGTGTGTGTGTGTGTGTGTGTGTGTGTGTGCGCGTGCGTGCGTGCGATCCTCAGGGGTCACACCCGGCTAATGTTGTCTGCTGCTGTGTTGTGTTGAGAATACTGCCGAGCAGGGCCGTCGATAAGGGGTGAAAGGTGATGACGATTCAGGGGTCCCACAGCCCAGGGGGGGCCCACAAAAAAAAGAAAAAAAAAATTCTTTTATTTTAAAATAATATATCACCAGCCCATAGTACTACCATAGTACCCCCCCCCCCCCCGTCAACAATTGTTCTCCCCGGTCAACAATTGCTCCTTTCACCCCCCCCCCCCCCCCCCCGTCAACAATTCAGTGCAGGGGGGCCCATCAGTAAATCTTGTCTAGGGGCCCAGGAATTGTAGCAACGGCCCTGCTGCCGAGTCAGGGATCAAGAGGACCGCTCCACCATCAGATAACCAAAACCGCATCATGAAATGCATAGGATAGTGGAAAGTAATTCTTTGAATGGCTCCTCAGGAATATACTTAAATAGTAATAGTATTTTTGCGTTATTCAACTTCAACTTTTCCAACGGTCCATTTAAATACTGTTTACATCAAATAAACATTTACAATGATGTTATACAAGTCTCTCCAGGCACTTTACTCTGTTCATTCAACCGGCAGGTTTTTAAATTAGTTTCCAACATGGAAAACAAATGTATTTGTATATATATATATATATATATATATATATATATATATATGTATATATAAAGTCATGAAGTCTTTCCACATTTAAGACATTTTAGACATAGCCACATTTGGATGCAAATGCATCTGGGTGGTCTATTTATATCAGAGCTTGTTAAGTGTGCAATCAGAGAAAGTTTGATTCTTGGCGAAAGGGTCCTCTTTGATTCCAGCTCACCGCATGGCTCTGACGAGCCCGCTGCGAGCGCTCCAACGACTTTGCAAACTTTCCCCCCCATGTTGCTCGGTAACTTCCTCAATTTGTTGATAGAACTGCTCGGGAATGTAAGACATGATGCTATGGACGCCATACTGCAGATGTAGCAATACATCATCTACATTAGCGTCTACATTTAAATGATACTGACACACACCATTTTATTGTCTATTATGTTTTTAAGGACTAAGATGGCATGAAATTTGAAACATCAAATCTTCATCCGCCATCATTAAGCAAAGAGCAATACAAGAGTTGAGTGTGTGTGTGTGTGTGTGTGTGTGTGTGTGTGTGTGTGTGTGTGTGTGTGTGTGTGTGTGTGTGTGTGTGTGTGTGTGTGTGTGTGTGTGTGCGTGTGTGTGTGTGTGTGTGTGTGTGTGTGTGTGCGTGCGTGCGTGCGTATCATTGTGTGTGGGTGTGTGGTTGTGTGAGTGTGTGTGAGTGTGTGTCACCCGTTCCCACAGCACTGGGCCACGGGGGCAGCGATGGGGAGGCAGGGCGGGGCACAGGGCCCACGCAGTGGAGCGTCTCCTTTTCATTAAACATCACAACCAATTGTCCCGTTACTCAGAGTTCCTCCCGCGTCCTGGAGCTCCCCGATCGGCGCCCTTATCGCAGGCAGGGCGGGCCTCCAATAGAAGAGGAGTCAGTCAAACAGAGCGATAGGCCCTGCCTAGTGTTTCACATTGTTTTCCCGCCTGTCTGCCGAACGAGAGAACTCACAGGAATCCTACTGAGCTCGTCGATGATGGATTGCTGTCTCGCCGAAGACCGACGCGCATACAAACATTGCCCGCTCTCAGAGGGCCACACAAACAAAGAGACATGACACACACGCACGCACTCACACATAAACAGAAAAAGTAGAACGCATACAGACCAAATGAAATATCAATCAGGACAAAACACTCAGTGGTAGAATCTGGTTCCGTTCACAACGTAAACAGGGTTGTTTAATGTTTGCATCCCTGCACTGTCAAGTGGTTATAAGATCAGACAAGTTAAGTCCAAGTCATCGTAAGAAAATACAATCAATCATTAAAATGAACAATATAAGTCTACTTTTTACATTGCCATCACTCCTATTAATTAGATTCCCTTTTTCTTCTTCCTTAAAGACCAAACAAATGGAACATTTTTAAGCATCGATGCTATTTGCTACACAACAGTGGGAGAAACAGCCTTGGCTGGGAAACAAGAACAGTCTGTGCTGGCCAAGCTAATTTCTTGAAGCATCAGCATGTATCAGGGGCTCCACAGCCAAGTGATAGGGAAGATAACGGGTAGGATTTAACTCCTGGTGTAAAACACTCGACACATCCACAGGAAACTCATTTAGAAATGAGAGGTTATCTGAGCAGTAGCAATTGCACTATGGCAGAGTGTGAGACATAGGGCCCTATCTTGCACCCAGCGCAATTGACTTTCTACACCAACAAATGTTTTATTGCTAGTTTGCACCAGGCGCAAATCTGATTTACCCCCGCAGTCAACTCGCGCCATTAAACTTGCGGCATGAGGCGTGTCGGCGAAAAGCAGAGGCGGGTTCCGGCGCAAATGACATGGTGCTATCTTACAGATCGATAAAGCAGTTGCGCAATTGACCAGAAAAATCCCGGTTTAAGTGCCCTAGCGGATAGCGCAGTTGGTGTTGCTATTTTGACGTGCCAAGGCAGGTCGGAACTAGCCTGGAGCCTGTACTACGAACCTCGATTAGAGGGTTAGCAAGGTATGTTGAGCTCAAAGCCTGGGTTAGCTGGACCACGAAAGTCGAGCTCTTTAAACGTCGCTGTATCACCATGGTGACTTATGCTCGCAACCAAACCTGGTCGGAAGCAGGTTCTACCCGGAGATCGGCTACGCAGCTTCGTAGCCCCTCCTCCGACAATGGCGTCACCATTTGTGGGCGTTCCCGTGGACCCCGGCGCACTTATCGTACAGGCGTCTCTCCGGAGACAGAGGGTTTTTCGGGAGAGAACCGATCCCTTGGCATTGTCTGAAGATAATCTTTATGAGAGATGAGAGAAATAGACAGATTCTCATCAGAGGGTATTCGTTATTTCATCGTCCTTGTTGGACCGTATGTAGGCAATGCTACACAAAGAAGCCGTGCACTTACTGTTGCGCAGTGCGTCTGTGTTTCAAGTTCAAAGGTGGCCCCATGTTCAACGTAGGCTACATTAACCTTGGATAGTCAAGTGCCGTGTTGTCCATTATCCCTTACATAACTGCTATGTCAGTGACACAATTAGGCCTTGGCATTTTTTTTTCTACAAATTCATATTATAGCTGTGAGAATTGTTAAGAAAAATCACCTCCATAGTCGCCCTGGAGTCACAGGCCGACAGAGTCTCCTGCAAGAATCAGGGAAACCTATTATAGGACATTCTTTCCAAAAATGTAACATTTAGAAGAATACGTGACCCTTTGCTTTTATAGTTATACCTCTGATTGGAGATTGATTGTCGGCGGCTCCTCCAAAATAATGTTTGTACCTTCAACTAAAAATGACACAATTAATTTACACTCAATCATTTCACATTTGATTATCAAGACAAATATCTATGTCCATTGCCAATACATGAATACAGACTCATTACAAACGCCTTGGATGTCGAGGCAGTGGGGTCAGAGGACATCCCCCCTTCCACTCCTACCATCATCGGCCGACCTTCGTTATTGGCGAGAGCCAGCTCCATAAGTGGTGAAGGGCGGTGGAGCGGTCCCCCTCCCAGTCGTATTAATTCGGGTTTCTTTTTATTTGCTACATCAACATGAGATTAAAGGTTGGAAGCTAGGCCATTGCAAATCATAGGCTAGATTCACCTGAAATTATTCAAATGGATGCTTACAACTTACCACATTGAATAATATTTTTATATTTATTTTTGACTTGGCCCCATGTTCGTGGCACCACATATATGGGGGTAAAAGGCATGATATTTTTTAGACAATATGCAGAATTACGAATTAACACAGGCGGCTATTTTTTGCCAGCATGCCACCCTAGCCATATTATGGGCAACCGTGTACCCCTTGGCTGTGGTTTGGACTTTGAATCCTCGTAGGAATTCATGATAATACACTGCTCATCTTGGGTGAAATACACCGCTCTCGCTCGATTCATTTTGCATAAGGGTGAGTCAAATAACGCGATAAACGCCCCTTTTATGTGAACGCGCATTGAACCTAAAGCGGAAAACCTGGTTCAACTAATTGAATCTAAAGTGAGCGTCGTGGTACCATTTAACTCTGATTGCGAGTTGCGTCTCTGTCGAGCCAGGTTTTCCCAAGAAAGCCTGGGTATGTTCAGCGATGTTCGTGATATAACTGCTCAATTGACAAACGATCACTCACTTGAAGGCGGGTGTCTGTAGAAGTTTTAAAATGATTTGATCTGCCCAGTGCCACTCTGGATCTGCCATAACCAATCGCGTAGCGTTTGGTCGTGACGTATGTACTGCGACGGGACTGGCCGGAAACTACGTTGCTCGCATGCGCAGGCTGTACACAAACTTTTCCCGAACCCGGCGGGGAGAAGCGCCACAACGTCATGGCCATAAACAAAACTCAGCAAAGCTTGTTCTTGCTCCGGCTTTGATTGATCGATTTTCGGCAGCGATCCCACAACAGACCGAATAGCTTCTCTCGTATCCTTCTCCATTGTCTTCCTCTGACTACAACTGAAACTGGCGCACGACCTAGACGTCATCGTTCTCAGCCACTCCCTCTGTTCGCTGATTGGACCGCCAGAAATCTGGCTTCCAAGGAACTCATTCATATGAAGCAGACCCGGACCTAGTACTGAAGTGAAACGAAAATGTAGCGGAAGTAGGTAGGTGGGCGGTGCTAGGCTAGGTCGGAACTGTAACATAAGCTTACACACAAGTAGGCTATACACAACACAAACATGCAAACAATTAGCCTGATTTAAATATTATGATGTCAACGATTGTTCATATGTGTGAAACATCACACATATGACATATATTTTTTTCCATAGGGGCTGCATGAATGAACACTGTAGTAGGCTATTCCATGCGTTAAAATAATAATAACAACAATAATAAACTCAAGCAGTGTATATCCCAGCCTTGAGTGAGTGTTATAAAGAATAAATGAACACGGGTGATGCTTGGCGCGCGTCTGTGCAGTCATCTGTTTTAACACACGCAAACTACACACGTAACGCATAACACAGTCCATGGCAATGTATATTACCTGGGGGACACATGCATATGATGAACAAGATGTCTGATGTCTGGTAACAAACAATGTTTGTTACCCACCAATGTATCCATGGACATGCCCCCCCCCTATCTCAAAGAACTAATCAACCAACAAAGCACAACACGCTCCCTCCGCTCCACTCGCTCCAACCTCCTTCACGTATCGAAAACTAAACGTAGGACCATGGGAGATAGGGCCTTCATTGCAGCCGCCCCACGCCTGTGGAACGCCCTCCCTGACACCTTGAGGGCACCACAATCCACTGATTGTTTTAACATTTATTTTTAAGAAAACCTTTGGCTCCCACTCTAAGATGTTTTTAAACCCCTTTTTATTTTTGTTTTAAAGAATATATATATATATATATATATATATATATATATATATATATATATATATATAAAAAAAACACTGCTTTTAACCTGTAGCCCTTTGAGATATTCGGATGGAAAGGGCACTATAAATAAAATGTATTTATTTATTTATGTATTGCCGCATTTCATTAAATATACCCACAGTTGCGGCCACAGGACCACATATCATATGTGTTTAGTTCTCTTTGCCGAAATTTACATGACGACTCAGTGTTTCTGAAGTTGTAGAAGAAAACAATTTTCCACGTGTGAATTAGGCCATATTACCGAGCCATTTGAAGTTTGAAATTCATGTGGTCATCTGTCTCAGGGGAGACTGCAAACGCGGTGTCAAAATATCAAATTGTCAGGTTCAAATGCGCTCATGGCTCTTAAAGGGGATGGGATATGGCACTCTCATTGATTTATTTCCTGTTACGCCCAAAACACACCTACGGGTAAACAGAACCACCCATTTTAGATTTGCGTCGGGCGCAAGAGTAATTTTTCTGCCGGTATAATAGCAACAGAGCCAGAGATCCGCCCCCAAAGCTACTTCCATTTTGCGCTTCTCACATGCGGTCAGACCGTTGAAATAGGGCACATGAACAGAAACGCACAAATACACACACACACACACACACACACACACACACACACACACACACACACACGCACACACAAGAATATGTGTCCACACACACACACACCTTCAAGGGGCTGCTGTTTGCTGGGATTTCTCTCCCAGTTGACAGGTAGCTGGGATGACAGTGGGCCTAAGACAGGTCCGCACATAGATGAAATGGAGATAATTGGTAATAGGCGCGGCCTATATGGCTGAGAGAAGACTGTATATCGCCAAGGGGGAATGGCTTGTAGGGCTGAGCAAAGCAAGGCTCTACATCACTAGGGGGGGTTGTTGCAATGAGGGCCAGAGGTCCAGATGTCCGACCGGCCTCCCCATGACATTATGTCTCAAGTTCCTCTGGCCGCTTTTTAATTTTTATGTCTGTTCATTTGCCTCTCCCTTTGAAGCAATCAATGTTGTGCAATCAGCTGAAGGTCAGCTGATAGACTAGTCACAGAGGAGAAAGGCAGGGGGGGAAGAGAGAGAGAGAGAGAGAGAGAGAGAGAGAGAGAGAGAGAGAGAGAGAGAGAGAGAGAGAGAGGGGGGGTCCAGAGAAAGAGTAAAACAAAAAGATTGAAGTGGCAAAGTGAGAGTGAATTGAACAAACCAAAAAATAATATTCAACGAACAGTGCATTGGAATGTGGACATTACAACAGGTCTCACATCTTGGCAGGATCCTGCTTTGTATTCTCGTCAGGAATGAGAACCAGAGAATGCACATCTGATGTCACTTATCCCATCATAATAATAGTGTCATGGTGTCCCTTTCCCCTCTCAGTGGCTCTTTAAATGCAGGTCCATCTCACAGCAAGGGGACAAAACCCCCCCGCTACTTACTTCAGCCATCAAGCACAGAGTGACAACAGGATCTCTTTAATATTTCACTAATTGAGGTTCCTGAGTGCTCAGCCATCATCTTCCTCCACCAGCCAGGAGAGAGTTCACCGGAGAGTGGTGACTGACATTGACTGCTTGACCTCAGTGTTAGTTTATCCTTGAGGAGATTCAGATTATACATAATGCCTTTTTCTTAACCGTTACCGAGTGACCTACAGCTGACTTTGATCAGGAAGTGCCATCAGGGCTAGATGTGTGTGCTTGTGTGTGTATGTGTGTGCTTGTGTGTGTATGTGTATGTGTATTTGTGCATATGTGTGCGTATTTGTATGTGTATGTGTGTGTGTGTGTGTGTGTGTGTGTGTGTGTGTGTGTGCGTGTGTATGTGTGTGTATGTGTATGTGTGCGTATGTGTGTGTGTGTGCGTATTTGTATGTGTATGTGTGTGTGTGTGTGTGTGTGTGTGTGTGTGTATGTGTGTGTGTGTGTGGGTGTATTTGTGTGTGTGTGTGTATGTGTGTGTGTGTGTGTGTGTGTGTATGTGTGTGCTTGTGTGTGTGTGTGTGTGTGTGTGTGTGTATGTGTGTGTGTTTATGTGTGTGTGTGTGTGTGTGTGTGTGTGTGTGTGTATGTGTGTGTATGTGTATGTGTGCGTATGTGTATGTGTGTGTGTTTATGTGTGTGTGTGCGTGTGTGTGTGTGTGTGTGTGTGTGTGTGTGTGTGTGTGTGTGTGTATCTGTGTGTGCGTGTGTGTGTGTTTGCATGTGTGTGTGTGTGTGTGTGTGTGTGTGTGTGTGTGTGTGCTTAAAGTGTCTCTTAAAGTGACCTTTTTCTCTTCACTGATCTTTCACTCAACATATGAGTGCTAACCGATTTTAAACCGGGGGGCACTCTGACTGCTCATCTTCGTTTTAGTTACTTGTTTATTCATCCCTGTCCCAATTTTTTTTTTTGCGCTTTATTTTCATCAACCCTCCTTCGCCAAGCCCTCACCAAGCACACGCAAAACCCTCACTAAGCTGTCAGACGGTCACAGAGTAAGTACTTGAACCATGCTGCATTGGTAGTGGAAGTCCTTCTTTTAGCTGTTAGCCAGTAGCCCTGACACTGATGTCAGTCTGCTAGCAACTAGCTTTTGAGCCGTGGTACATCAGCTTGAAGGCACTTCCTTTTAGATAATCTTGCTAGAATACTGCTAGTTCTCTTACTACTACTACTAAAAGTCATTATTATATCTTGCCGAACCCAATGGAATGATTTGTTGTGGAAGTATCATCCAACCTAACTAATGGTATCAGGTTATAAGGTCTAGAAATTATTTATTGTGTGCGTTAATAACACCATTTGTCACCATTAAAGCTGAAGTATCCAGCGCAATTTATGGTGTTTTTAGGTTGCTTGGCTTCTTGGATACCTGCCAAGCAAAGAAATAATGTTACAGCAGAAACAAAAGGAGATGGTCTGTTTATATTCAACAAGCATTACAACGTAGCCATTTTGCTCCTATTTTTGTTCTGTTTTTTTATTGTTAATTGTCTTGCAGGTCCCTTTGATCGTTAACCAAAGCACAGAGGCTTAGCACAGGTTTGTCAATTGTTTAGGAACCAATTATAACTTTGTAACGAGTCGCTGTCATCATAATTGTTGGACCACATGATTATTTTCAAATATTTGTGTCTTTGTAGTAATTACCGATAAGCATGCAATTAGCCTGTTATTCAAATGCATGTTAATTTAGACCAGGGTTAGCTTGTGAGGAGAGAGAGTGAGAGAGAGAGAGAGAGAGAGAGAGAGAGAGAGAGAGAGAGAGAGAGAGAGAGAGAGAGAGAGAGAGAGAGAGAGAGAGAGAGAGAGAGAGAGAGAGAGAGAGAGAGAGAGAGAGAGAGAGAGAGAGAGAGAGAGAGAGAGAGAGGGAGAGGCAAGATACAAACGTCTATTGTCCAGGGATTGGTTTTCCAGCTTCCTGTTTACACAAGGTGTAAGATGAACAGAAGGCCTTGTGTGCTGCAATTGTTATTCTGGTGAAATTAGGAGGGAGCAGCTGAGGGCAAAAGAGAGAGAAACTGATTCACAGAGTCATATAGAGCATAAAGAAATGATAAAATTGCAAGCAATGGAGCAAGAATCCGGGGGGGACGCCAGAACGATGGAGAAGTAGAGCTGATATGAGGACGTTATAGTTTTTATGGTCTATCGCTGTCAGACCAACTCAGTGCACAACCTTACCTGCTAGGCAGAAACTATTTCAAATTGTACCTTTGAACCGTAACTGCCTTTTGGCCGTACAGCTCCAAAGAGATTGTATTGATTCTGGCTTCCGATGCCTTCCTTGGAGAGTTTTTTGTATATTGCACGTATGTGTTTTTTTAAGTTTGAACAGTGCAACTCCCGAGAATGATAACCATGATACGACCAAGGTAGCACACACACACACACACACACACACACACACACACACACACACACACACACACACACACACACACACACACACACACACACACACACACACACACACACACACACACACACACACACACACGCACACACACACACACACACACGTACACGCAGACAGGCACACACACACACACACACACACAAAATGCTTTCAAAATGGCCTTCAGCTAGTTATCTTCTTATTTCAAGTCCTTCGTTACGATATCTGAGCCCTATTATTCTCCTTTAGGACATGCTGCCTTTTTATTTGAAATGGTGTTAATTTTTTTTGTGACATCATGTTTATCATACATGTTTAGCCTTCTTTGTTGCACCCAGGCTTAGTCCACTCAAACTGTATACCATATCCCATCACTGGATGGATGGTTGGTGTGACAGAGAGCTGATGACATCCCTGATTGGACGGTTGTGGTCCCTCTGTCTTGTCTATGGGTGGACAAGACAAGGGGACCTCTCTGACCTTTTCACAACGGCTAAATAGAAGCATGCATCAATGCCCTAATGTTCCCAGCATCTCTCGGCCTTGTGAGTGTGATACAAATGAAGTAATCAAGGAAGCAGCACAGTAATGGGCAAGGTATGACATATCTCTCGTGGTGGCAAGAAATGCAGTTTGATGAAATGTCTTTGGTTAAAGTGTGTCAGTGTTTGTGTGTATGTGTGTGTGTTGGTGTATGGGTGTGTGTGCATGCTAAGGTGACTGTGTGTGTGTGTGTTTGTGTGTGTGTGTGTAGGCACCTGTGTGGGTGTCTGCACATTCTTTAGTGTGTGTGTGTCTGTATGTCTGTTTTTGTGTGCTTTGAAATGCTTAGGTTGTGTGTGTGTGTGTGTGTGTGTGTGTGTGTGTGTGTGTGTGTGTGTGTGTATGTCTGCATGTGCGTGTGTGTGTGTGTATACTTAGGTTACGGTCAATGTGTGTGTGCAGGGGTCATAAGCATTTACAAGTCATTCAAGTATTGAATTGCGTTGGCATGGAAGTAAAAACAATCCCGAGGTGATTGTGGCTCAGCCTTATATCCCCCGATTCCCCCCACACCCTTATAGAAGGAGGGGGGGGGGGGATTCATTTACTGTGCTTTGATGTCTCAAAGGATATACAGAAGTATTTTAAAGATGATGAGAGGTTTACAAGTTCAAAAGTGACTGCTGAAAGATTCAAAGACATTGGAAATAAAGAAAGCAAATGCACTGCTTTACAAACGAGCATGCCAAGGCGCACACACACACACACACATGGCTAAGTAGGATTTCTATCCCAAAGCTGCGCAACGATTGTGTGTCTTCTGTCTCAAGCTTATTGTGAGATATGGCGCCGCTGTAGTCGATGTGGATAGACCGTCCTTGTTGTCAGCTGACACGCAAAAGGTCAGCGTGCCCTTTTGAGAATTTTTGAAAGATATAAACGGTGAAGTACTTAATGAATTACAATCTTAAAGAAAGCGCTATGGTCCGTGTGCGTGTGAATATTTCTCCATCGGCCCAGCATCTGGGCTTCATTAGGGAAGAAAGCTTCATCGTTTGCAGTGTACAGCAACACCACAGGTGGCTGCCATTTCACCTTCACCTGGCTTTCTCTTCATTGATTGGAGGGATGGGATGGCAGTTATCTCGTTGCTAATAGCCCGCTGATGTGTCTGCTGGGTATGTTTTGACCTTTACGAAGACCTTTCTAGACACAATGCTCCTCACAAAAACACGCACGCACACACACACACACGCTTGCACACTCACACACACACACACAGACACACACAACACACTTACACACACACACACACATACACTTACACACACACACGCACACAGGGTGTCACATATTTCAAGGCTGATTCCTTACTTTAGCATGTGAATTGCATGCTGTAAAACTGAATCAAATATAATCGTTTTCAGAACAACTTATATTGTACTTGCGTTACAGAGGGAAGACAACCGACAATGACTCGACATTTGTTCTCAAACTTGAAATAAATGCAATTCTAGATTATACAAAATATATATTTCATATTGCCTTCCTTTGAGCAAAGACAAGATGGGAAATCCAAGATAATCTCTCTAACAGTGTGGGTAATGCATCTTGAAAACCCTCTGGAGGATTGTTTGCTCTGTGATTGTGCCGGCGAAATTCGATCAGACTGTGATGCTTTTTAAATAAAACCACTGCACTGTCCTCGGAGCCAAGAGGGTATTCACAACAGACTGCCTTACCGATTTTCAGTAGAAAATGAATCTGTGAATGACAAAGTCAGCATCTTTGTACCTGTAGTAGAACGACAAATTGCATTTTCTCTGATTAGCCGACCCTGTTTGACTGGGGGCATTTTGGATCTCCCGTAACATTTTTCCTAAGAACTTTAATCAACTCAACTTGGATTACTGTTATGTGACGCCAAAAATGTACAGGCTCCTGCATGAGATCGGGCTCTCCACTTCCTAAAACTAAATTTGCTAGTAGTATACATTGCTAAACCGGTTGGTTGGATGTGGCTTGCTGGTCGGCTACGTATCAGGATGGGATATCTTATTGAGAAAAACTTTTTTAAGCATGAACATGTGTTTAATCTCAGTGTAGCCCTGTCATTGACGTGGCAGCTTGAAAATGCCACAAGCAAGGTTTGGGTTTTGACCATGTGTCTTATTGTTGGTGATGTTATGGAAAAACAAAGGGGACATCTTGTTAATATCTAACAGGGTATTGACAAAGCCTTTATCCTGTGACTGCTTAGTCGAAACATGTCAAATCTTTCGACACGGCTTAAAGCTATCTTATTTTCCCTAGTTTTATTTGTTTCCTCGGGTGTCTTGCTCACATCCAGGCTTTACATTCACACATAGGAACAGTATTTGTCAACTATGCAGTTGAGCGACAGACTTTTATCCAAATCCATCGAAAGTGAGAAGTTAGATAAATGCTATTATGGAACATGACCAGCCAATTTAGGTATCTTACTCGAGGATTGTAAGCAAGGAGAGTCTCTCTTTCTCTCTACATTCTCAGCTATGTCTAATAGGCCTGATTTGCTATGTACGAGAATCACTATTATTACTAATTAATACCTTGGTAATAAGTGTAACATTTCTAGTCCCCTGTTCCATGTTTCATGTAATAAATCTTTTTTTTTGCAGCGTGGTGAGTTTTCTAACTCACATTCAATCCATTTGGACACTAATAGTCCAGCCATTTGTGGGAATGAATGGTCATCCTTTAATGTGCTGGATCTTTTTTGTCAGGGCCCATCATCCAACCATTACCGTCTTTCAAACTTTCACTCCAACAAAATGAAAAAATATAGTTTATAAAAAGTTTCACAGCTAGGGTTGGCTGCTTTTCTCTTTGACCATTATCTCCTTAATACTTTGCTGTGTTGAAAAGACTAAGTGATCTATATAATTCAGCCTTTCACCCAGACAGACCGACCTCCCTGTGAGTTTGTAGGTGCTAAAAGGAAATAACTTTATCGTATGCTGTTTTCTAGTATCAAAATAGTATTTCATAAACATAATTATTACCTTGGTAACTTTTTAATGCCATTTTTCGAAAAAGATTTCATCAATGATGTACTGAATGAAACTAAGAGAGGAGAAAACATTTCAGAGAGGAGAAGGTTTGAATCGTTAAACTAGGAGATTGAAAACTACAACAAGTGGACACACATGCGATCTATCTCTCATGGACACAAACACAAATGCACACACATCCACACACACACCCACCCACACACCCACCCACACACACACCCACACCCACACACCCACACACACACACACACACACACACACACACACACACACACAAACACGCGCACACAGAAATGCACACGCATCCACACAAACCCCCACTCCACCCCACACTGCTGCTAACCCTCCTAGCAGTCGCTGTAATCACTGCCCATTTTTACTTTCCCAAAAAGCTAGAGATGAAAACCGTGCCGTCCGTCCGCAGCCTCATCAATAGATCCCCATCGATAGCAACCATCGGTGCAGCGGTTAGTCAATGGACTGGAAGATGACGAGGACGCCGCTCTGCGCGCCGGCATGCGCCCCGGCATACGCCCCGCTATAGGCCCGTCTCCTGCCCAGCGAAGGGAATCGATGGCCGCTACTCCACGGCGTGCCGGAGATCAATCGAGCGACCGCTCGCATGACATAAAGGGATCTGTGGCGGACGGGCGGGGAGGACTCTGAACTCTGAGCGTTCGCCCACACGGTTAATAAGGGAGGGAGTATGCCTCCTCTGGAGCCGTTGGTCAGAGCCTGTGGGCGACGTGGGAGGAGGACTAGAAAAGGCGGGAAAGTGAACGTGAAGAGAAGGGTGGACTGCGTGGGGGCCACGGAGGCGTTCTGAGGACGGAGCGTGGGGATGAGTGGGCGGCTGGGTTCTGAGAGGCGCCGGGCTCTGATGGGCGCTGTGTGTTTCACCGTTCCACAGAGCCTTGTGGGTTTGATTCGGCCCTCCATGTCCAGGTAAGCCCGTTTGCTCAAAGGGATGAGGCTGTCCTTTGTTCCGAGAGCACTGAAGAGCAGTGGGGCCGAGGAAGACATTGGGTACGAACGAGGAATCCAACCCAATTACTCCAGGTTCTTCCAGTAATTGCAGGTTTTGTATGTGAAGCCTGACTTTGTTTTCCTATTTGTGCCCAATAAACAATGTCATGAATTTGATGTAAAAGGCAAACAGCATTTTGGATATCTCAGGCAATCAACGTGCAGACGGATTAGTCACAACTCACAAAATACACACGTATTCATCCAACCGGCCGGCAGTTGTGTTATCATTGGATCAAGAAGAGCTGTCAGTCAGGCAAAAGGTTCAGCTAGGCGCTGTCTATTGAAGCTTGGAGGCCTTGATTTCATGTGTGGATCGGCTCACATCCCAAGCAGATCACTTCTTTTGAACCTACTCGTTAATTACATAAATGTGTGTGCATGCGCTGGTCTACTGATAAGGCTGGCTTAGGGTTGAATTTGGGGCATCAACTTAGATATTATTCTGTCTGTAATCCTTTGCAAGGGCGTCAAGATGAAGGGACGGCTTTTCTCTCGTAATTTTGTTGTTATGTGCATCTAAAGATGCATGCAATGAAACAAACTGCATCAAGGAGCCGTGTTTATAGTGAGCTAGCCAAACATCAACAGACTTTCTGATGATATCTCTACACAAAGAACCTAGGAACTGAATGTGTTTCTTGTATCATATCACACCACTACAAAAGTAAATGGGCTAAAAGTAAATAGATAAATAAAAACAATAGGATGCCATTATTGGTTTGCTGAATGGAAGGCATCAAACAAAACCACGGGCTTAGATGGTTGTCGGAGCATTGTGCTGGTCATGTAAACAGTGTTTTGAAACCAGATACAATCGAAAGTCAAAAACGTCTGCAGAAGATATTTATCTTGTGGGCCTTTGTGGTCGGTGA
>NC_082396.1:15239972-15262472 GCF_031168955.1 Gadus macrocephalus | reverse complement strand
AAATAAATAAATCAAAGACCTGTCCTGTCAAGGTTCCAATGCTCGCCAGAGGAACTTTATGGCAGAACCAAAGAGTGTGTCATTGGCCAATTAGCAACGGCGTGCCAATGAAATAAGGAGTGTTTGAGAATTGTGAGCCCATCAAGATGAAGGGAATAGAGAGGGAGAGGAGGGCATGTTCTTTCTTAGCCGTTTGACACGGTGTGTAAGCAGGGGCTGCTTTATGTGGATGATCCAGATAATCCCTCCCGCGGTTATGGCTGGACAACCCCCCCCCCCCCCCCCCCCCTATAGGATATTATTTATTTATTTCTGCACAAAATGGTACTTGTTCTCATCGTGGCAGCTTCCCTTCTGCAGTGCATGCTCTATGCTCCCTTTATCAGCATGATTAAATCATTTAATCATGCTGATTAAATGCTTGTGGAGAAAAAAAGGTATATTGGAAAAAAGACTGCTTGTAAAATATAAAATACAACCCAGTCTCGGAAATAATGGACACTGTCACTGTCAATTTCAAACTCATTCTAAAAAGAAGAGATGAAGCAGCTACCTTTTCTTCCGTCGCGTTTTGCCTAAAGAGCAGCGCACCTGCATTAAAAATACACGTAAATTAGATGTGCTGTTGAACTAAATACAGACTATATACTGCTGGGAAAGACCATAGACACACCCCATGAGGAAAAAGACAACAACTTGCTTAGAGTGCTGCGTATAACCGCTTTAAAACAAATCTCCAGACACTGGCTCCAAAAAAACCCGCCCACAATAGAAAAATGGAGGGACACCACTCAGCAGGTACACAAAATGGAGTATATAACATATAAAATGAGGGGAAACCTCAAAGTATATGAGTTAAGATGGGCCAAGTGGTCAACCTACTATAATTAACTTAATCATAATGCTATATCTGTGATTATCCTACTCGTCCATTTTTTTTTTTTTATTAATTATTTTTCTCTATCTGTTTTATGTGTCTCTTGTCTCGTTGCTTGTTTTTTTTATTTTTTTTTTATTTTTTTTTAGTTTGTTGTTTGTATGTTTATTTTGCTTGTTTGTGTATGTTGCTTTATGTGCATGTCTAGTTTGTTGTCAATGTAGTTGTTTGTTTGTTTGTTTTGCTTGTTTGTTTATGTTGCTTTATGTGCGTGTCTAGTTTGCTGTCAATGTTGTTGTTGTATTTTTTGTCTCATTGTTTCATGTGTACATTTGAATGTACAGACACGTGGTGATTCTAAAAAATAATGTATGAAAAAAAAAATACACGTAAATTGTCACAATTTCTCAGAATCAAAGGTGAAAGTAGAAACGGGTGGCCAAAAGCTGTCATATTGTTAGAAATGTGTGCTTTTTGGCAAGAGAAAATTGAAATTACGTGTCCCAGATCACGAATGTATAGATTAAATGACGTGACAGTGTCACGTATTTCCGTGAGACTGGGTTGAAAAATCCGTCTGACTGCTCATTTTCAGTATAGTATTAAATCTTAATCTCAAATGCATGCCTGCAAAATCAATGCTCCTTTTTATCGTTTCTTGTCATGGTGTCCTATTATACTTTGATTTTCATCTTTTCTTTCAAGCAATAAGTACCCTCTTGTACCATTACCCTTATCCTTAACCCTTCAGATTTGCAAGTGCTCCTTAGATGTGGGAGTTATTTCACAGTGGAAACCTCCTGTGCATTGCCTTTGCTGTTGGTGTCTCACTGAAGAAATTTTTTTGGCATTTCAAATAACTGAAATGCATTTGGAGCGTTCAAGAGGAATACAGCATCGAGTTGATGCTACAGAAGTTAATATATTTTCAAAGCAACATATGATTTTAGGTGACGTTATAAACAGCCTAAGGGAGATTAGATCGGAGAATTGTAGCATAAATTGGATGCTACAATTCTCAGATTAATCTCCCTTAACGTCACCTGACTTCCTATGTTCTTATGAAAATAAAGTAACTTTCACAGATAGAACAACATATTAATAATTGATAATGCAGCGAGGATAAAATATAAATGTGAACCAAGTCCTGGATTAATAAATCATGTTGGATGCAATACTAATTTTGGAACCGGCAAACTGAGAACAGCAATACGGAACTACGTCGATATTTTGCTATTTCGTTTCCTATTTCTGCACTGGTGGCGTGTTGGTTTGTAGCCTACTATAGTTTCTTACCTGCGTTGGCATTCGCAGAAGACCATGAAGAATGTCTGAGTAAATAGAGAAGGCCAAAAAGACTCTGGAGGAGATATTTGTGAATATATTTTAAGATGCAAAGGGGTTAGTCCATATGGTCACATCCTTACTGCATATCGAAATAGACTTGAATCAAGTCCTTTAAAGATTAACGTTTACACATTGGTCACAACCCAATACCATCAGCCCAGGTCACTTTCTCTCTTTGTCTCTCTCTCTGTCTCTTTTTAGCTTGAACAGGGTGATACATTCCAAGGCTTATTTAATCGCTACGCACAGCAGTCAAGTCCAATCGACTCAAGAGGATTATGATGATGATGGTGGCGGTTTAAAATGTCCTTTGATAGATTCCTCTCTTTAGAGAAAAATCCTTGAAGTTCAACATCAACAACAACAACAACAACAACAACAACAACAGAAGAAGACTTCCTGAGATGCCGGTGAGACCCCTCCCCAGGAATGTTGTTTTGAGGATGGCAGTCTGCTGGTCTGGAGTGGAGGGACAGATCCATCTGCCGCTGTACTCGGTTCATGCTTGCTGTCTACTTTGCTGCTTTTAGTTCACTTGAAGGTTTTAACACCCTGACCCAGTCCTGCAACAGCAGGGCCTACTGGTGGCGGCTTAACTTGACACGCTTCACTCCTTGAACCCCTCCTGAATCAATACAGTCTCATGGGTGGATTGTAGAGACTCTGGGTCTGTTCTGTTCGTGACAGGCATAGCTCTTTCACTACCAAAGCAACCACAGGTGGGAAGTTGGTGTCGGAATGTTTTTTGCATTTATTTGAAATGCCACTTCTCCTTGATAAAGTGTGACACAAACAGGGAAGGCGACACACAGAAGGTATCCACAGGGAAATTATTCTCACATCTAATGAGCCCTTGCACATCTGCGAGGTCCAGGATGTGGGTGGCTGCGTGCGCCTAAATGAAATAACACGCACGTGTGAAGCCATGGGGTATACCATAGACCTTGCAGAAATCCCAAAGGGGCATTTCAATGCAGGTATGATACCCTTGAGTTGGCAGATGAGGCAGCCTCTATAGAGGGTACAGCAGATGAGGCTGCCAATCACATTTAGGCGAGGAATCATGGAGTCCCCCCCCCCACCGACAAGTGTGTTTGTCGAGCTAATGATGGACAGTTGGTCTTCCACATTGCATTGTGGGATGAGGCCCCATTAAGGTGTTAGACATTGTGACGAGTGTAGCGGTTGACAAGGTGCGTCTATAACGTTTAAACGTTTGAATAATCAGCCCAACTTGCAGACCGTTACGACATCAGAGGGCTAATGGTAGACGTTTTGAAGGGTACACAACATCTGTGTCTCTGTATTCCATCACAGGGTGATGCAACCATGAATGCATGCCAACTACGAATGCTTTGCCTGGTATTGGGCGTCCCAGTTGGAATTGATCACCCCCAATACTGTCATTGTGAGGACCATCCTCTGCTCATGGAGCTGATGGGGACCTCCCCCACCTGTTAGTGTAACAGGTTAGCACAGAAGTATCGGCACGCCTTTCATTTGTTTATTTCTGTTGTTACTTTTGAAACATTTGACCGGTGGGGTGAACAATGGAAACACTGAAGGCGTCCTGCCAGCTGCTAACAGATGGCAGGGCGGGTCCGCTGGGTGGTTCAGAGCAGTGATTGGCGGAGCACAGTGCAGTACACGATGACTCAGCAGCGCCAAACAGCTGCGTCTTGCTCCCACAAGAGGATAAGACAATGGATGAGGGCCGAACAGGAAGTAGGCCACTTAGTACTAAGTACGAGCTATATCTGCATTATTCAACAATATACAGTGTGGCTCTCGTGGCTTGTACACATCTTCCCTCACGCGACGGAGCTGCTGACTAGAGTAAAAACATTAAGGCTGTGGGGGGAATATGAATACAAAATGGTGTTCGTGCCACTGTATGGGAAATGCTGTTCCTTCATTGAACATTTGTTTGTGAATATATTGTTTAGATATATATATATATATATATATATATATATATATATATATATATATATATATATATACATATATTTATATATATACGTGATTCCATATAAATCATAAACCCCCCCAATGCATTCTAATTCGTTTTGCAGACGATTTAATGATAATTAATGTGATTGGAGTTTTATAAAATGATTGGAATAACCTTCTACCACACCCGTTGATAATAATTGTATTTTTTAATGTAAATGTTAGCTCAATAATTAAATGTTGAAAAAAAACTGGAAAATGACAATTGCAGGGAACAATTTACTTTCTAGTCAGGTGAAAATATATTTTCACCAGAACATAAATTAATTAACAGGCAGTGTTCTACTTCACTTGGCTGATCCAATGTATGGATGCACAAATATGCATTCTCCCTTTATCGCTTTCCTTTACTGCTACGGAAACACACAGGCTGTGGTACTAATGTGGACTAACATAAGATTGCTACAAGATTAATTCAACAGAACATAGAGACATCACCACTCCAAGACTGAAGGGGCTCACATAATTTGCATATAAACACACCATAACGTAAAACTAGGTACTGTGGAGGACATAATGTGTACCACAACATTGAATAAAATGAAAACAATGAATACAATACAAATGCAAATTGAATAGATGTGGCAAGTGGCAAATTCCACATGTAACCATAAACACAGAGAAGTGTCAATTGCAAATGGAAGACACAAAACTGGTGAAAGCAAAAGATTGCACATAATGAAACCGGCAATAAACTTTATAATGGAACTTGTTGGGGAACAGAAGACTCCTTGCGTGGGGGGTTAAGTCTATCAGATACATATCTGAGAACCAAGCACAAAAATCAATATCAGATTCTGACCTCTGAACCATTCAGATCTTGCTGAACATCTTAACTACAGTTAGAGCCATTTTTCCCATTTCCTGTGATCTCCCGACACACACACACACACACACACCCACACACACACACACACACACACACACACTCACACACACACACACACACACACACACACACACACACACACACACACACACACACACACACACACACACACACACACACACACACATACACAGACACATACACACGCACAAAAACACAAACACACAAACACACACTAACACACACACACCCTGTGCACAACCACAATGTAACAGGAAAATGACAATGAAAAGACGTCATCAGCATAAAATGTAGTAGAAAAACCGTGTCTGGAGGAATATTCTGCGTTCGGGGGATTTTAATCAGAGCATAAAATCTTGCAGGCATGAAGCGACAGTCTGTGTGTGTGTGTGTGTCTGTGTGTGTCTGTGTGTGTGTGTCGGGGGTTTGTACGTACGCACGTGTTTTTTATCGACTCCCCCCTTTCACTGACACCCACAAATTGATGTTATCAGCACGGTAATAGGCCTGCCCCCGCTCCCTCCCCTCGTGTATTATTGGGAATGACAGCTTACTTAGGGACCGCGTCAACTAAATCATATCTCCACCAGAGTCCTCTGTCTGCCTACGCTCCTCCCAGGGGGGGCCAGGAGCCAGATGGTGCAGGCCGGCCTCACCCCTCCCCTGCTCCACGCCTGTCTACCTTGGCACTGGCCTGGAGGAAAAACAGAGTCCTCTCTCTCCTGGTGATATGGCGTCTTAAAGCCAAAGGTCAGTGTCTGGCGGTAACAGACACCGGGCGGCTCGACAGGTATCATATCAGAAAGTGTCCGAGTGCTGTAACGCATCGACAACCTTTTGCAAGGGCACTCTGTGGCGGCCATGTCTTGAAAGGCGCTCTGCAGACATGAGTTCAGTAGGGCGCTGGAAACAGCGAGGAGATAACTGTTTGTGAACATAAGCTGTCCGGACAGTGCGATGATGTCGGGCTACGTGACATAATTGTTACGATAGCAGTGACAAGCATGGAATAGGCCAATACCATGCGCTGAAACGAGCCCTTCAGGCGCTATAAGGGTAGGGCACTGCCTTGTTTTGATAGATTTATATCATACTAAAAGTCTTTGCATTCGCTTATGCATGAAATATGCATATAATGCAGGCACCCAAAACAACCAGTCTCGGAGCACGAGGCACTTGATCAACAGGAGTCCATGGGCCAGCTGTTGCCGATTTTGCAAGTGAAACTAAATGTTGAATCCATCCCTTACTTTCCTTGCATAAAACTGAGTTTTATGGTCATCCTGTCGAAATGCAATAATAATTTTTTTCGGTTCTGTTCGATCAATTGCGATGATATTTGCATATTGGAGCGGGCCGAATGGTGGGTGCGTAATGTGTTATAGAATGCTCACAGGAACTCTTATCCTTCCTTAGTCCTCACCTAAAGAAATGACAACCCTTATAAAAATGATACAAAATTGCACATGAACCAATAACTTGGAAACGCACTCAGAGTTGATCAATTTAAGTCCTATTTCCTTCTTTTATGCTGCATGCATCGCCCTATCTCGAACCCCCAGTTCCTCTGTCTCTCTCACTCTCTCTCTCTCTCTCTCTCTCTCTCTCTCTCTCGCTCTCTCTCTCTCTCTCTCTCTCTCTCTCTCTCTCTCTCTCGCTCTCTCGCCTCCTGCATTAGTTTTTGCTCTGCACATTAACCGGGGCACCTTCTTGTTAATGCGGCCTCCCAGAAAGGCCCTTCTACATGGTGGGCTGATGCTTTGTGAGGCTGCATTATACACGCAGTGTCACCTTGGTAAAGTCCCTCTTTTCTTCTGTCGCCCTTACTCCAAACTTTAAAAACACTTCTGCATGTTGGGCCATTTTTACGCAGTGGGCGTGTGTGTGTGTGTGTGTGTGTGTGTGTGTGTGTGTGTGTGTGTGTGTGTGTGTGTGTGTGTGTGTGTGTGTGTGTGTGTGTGTGTGTGTCTGAGCATGTGTCGGGGGTGCACAAGGGGAGAGGAGGAACTACGACGCCTTAATGGAGTGGATAATGGGGCTGTGTCTTGTGACAGCCATTACTGCCGGGGTTTAATGTGCACTCTCAAGGTAGCATGTTGACATTTGGAGTTTGGCAGATTGGAAGACTTGGCTCGTCACGCCCGGCTCTCCGGCACGGCCAGCCTCCCGGGGATAACAAGCTCATTTGTTTTTCAACAAGACGCCCTGGAAACGCTGAAAATGGCACGGGGACAGAGTAGAGGAATCAACATCTTCTATCGGGGAAGGGGGGTGTCATGGTTATTGAAGGCACAAAGAGGCATTATTAGAACGAATGAACAGGAGACTCAAACCGAAATACTCGGCGCAAAAATTGCTTTTTTTCACAGAATCCAGGAATCCAGGATTTATTTGTTTTCCGACTTTTAATAGACAAATGGCTTATTAAAATTGAAACTTGGTTTGGAATTTGAAATAGTGCTGATATGAGGAAATTAGTAACATATTATCTAACTCAGTGAGGTGCAATTAGGAAGACTCCTCTATTATTAAGTTAGCGGATTCAGAAATATGCAGCACTGCTTTCAATAGCTAAAATAGCTCCCCTAGCACACGAAACCATCTTTCAGCTGGAAAACCGTCCCATTGTAGTGGTTCGGTAGCGGTTCTGTCTCTCGGTCTCTCTGTCGCTCTGTCTTGTGTTGGGGTTCCTTTTTCACTAACTTTATCAAACCGGTACTTATTGTCAACCTAATAAGTGTGTCTCCTTACATGTCCACTAGAGGGTCTCTGTAGTGGGGAGGAAACATTGTGTAACATTGCCCTACTTGCATTTGAATCACCTCATTGGTTTCAGTTTGCTGCTCTGTGGTTACGCATGCCAAGTCTCCACTTTCCCCTGCCTTTCAAATCCTTTCCTTCGGCCAGAGTGTTGTCAAACCTCTTTTCAGAATATGTATTTTATTGTTCTCCTGCTTCAAACTTCTCACCACCTCTGACTCTTATGGGGGTTGTTGTACTGCTAGGGGGAGGAGCGAAGTGTCTCAGATATTAGCGCCAAACTAGACAGTTATCTTTTGCCATATTGATTTTTGCTATACTGTTATTGCTGTGGCTGTTTTGAAACTAAGATGTTAAGTTTTAATTTGCATTCATTGGTGCAATCGTATTACCTTTTTCAAATAAACCAGTGCTGCAGGATGCCCAAATCATTCTCTCTCTCTCTCTCTTTCTCTCTCTCTCTCTCTCTTTAATTTCCTCGCGACAAATGCACATCCATGCAGTTTGCTTCCTTCCTAGTCACTAATAGGCAGTATGTGTATAAAGTTGCCATTGATGGTGGTCCTTTGTGAGGAGGTAACCCATGAATGCAAGGATAGATATGTAGGGGATGTATTTCGAAGACAAGTATCCTTCAGCCTTGTATAGGAGCAAGGCTAATCAGCCCAAGGCTTTACAAGTACAAAGATAGACACATGATTGGAGGATCAGTAAAATAAACAACTGCAAGGTTGGAGAGGCAAGGGGGAACATTCACATTTGGGGCGCAGATGATAAAGTGGGACTCAGCATCATGTGTCATGAGCATCTTGGACAACAGAACAAAGCACGGAAGCTTTCTCGGGAACATTAACAGACATCCATTCAGATGTTTACATTTGATGAAGTACGTGATTTTGATGTGGAGCTTAGTTGAATACATAAAACCCTTATTTTTACGTTGCAAGACATTGAACCTCCAAACATAAACCCAGCAATAATTTAGTACGTCATCATTTGGCAACTTTGGGTTTGCATTGTTATTATGTATACGTGAATGAAACATGCAATTCAAATGCAGTTAGAAGAAACAGTATACATAGGTGAAACGATACCGACCTCATCTACGAAGACATGCCCAGGTTTCTGTCGTTTAGAAGGTGCGGAACAGGTGGCCATTATATTATTGTGTGCCAAAATCTCAGTAGAACTGGCAAGTGTTTAAACACTAGCTTACATGCTGCTAATATTAGCGGGCAGTAAATCATTTTGTTATAGTTGCAGTTTAGTTATGACATATCATAGACCAATATCATAAAGACAACTCAGGAAATGGCCTTGGCCTTTGGTAACATCAAAATAAACCAAGAATAGTTCTAACTGAATGCTGTTTGGATTGATGGGTCTTAGTGAGTGGCATTAGCAGAGCGACATTATAAAATGTCATCTTCTTTTTAATTATTGAAAATGTTCCTCCACAAACCTGGGTTCGAGCTGCATTAGGATGTTGGTCTGTTTTAAGTTATAAATCAAATCGTTCAAATAATAATTAAAAGTAAATTGTGGCTTGGGATTTGGGCATTTGTATAAGAGAATGGACAGAATTATGGCAACACATGGCAAAAAATCTGAATTCAATGTTATTTTTTTGTGTTTGCATGAATGCATAATCTGGTTGTTTTACTCAAGTTGTTATTATTTTATAATTAATATCATTATTAGACACATCACCAATCTAATATATTAATGTGTTTGCTTTTTTTTGTAAACCAGTTCTATGTTTAATTCGTCAGCAGATGCTCCTTGTTAAGTTTAATTTGGAACCTAATAAGAGTGGTTACGGTGATCCTCCGACCTGCTGGATTGTGCAGTGCAAGTGTTGCATGTCAAAAGCAAGCATTTTTCATCAAATGCAATTATTGTTTAATTAGCTTGCTAGGTTTGACAAAGTCTATCTTTCTATCATTAAAAATTATCTTCGCACATACTACAGTCAGGAGAATGTTTGATGAGGCAATTAAAAAAAAAAAATATGTAAGAATTAAAAAAAAAAAGTATTGATTCATGTCACCGGTGGAGACATGAATCTGTATTAAGTGGTTCATATATGTAGTCGAATAGCAACATCAATTTCAAAATTTGTGCCTTCTTGACCGAGAAAAGGCGGACAGTGATTTTTTTGGCGCTTGTGCATTGAAGACAACAACTCCCATAATTCCATCAGCATTCACTCCCTGAGGGACGTAACATAAAAGCCATTCAGCGTTCACTCCTTGCAGTCCAGCATGAACAGCAGCATGGAGGAGAAGTTATTGTTGCCGTTTGCGGACTCCCGGAGCTCTATATCTAAATAATATAATATACTATATTATGTAGGTATCTATATCATAAAATATATAGTATAATATAATATATAATATCACGGCCAAAAGCTGTGTGTGCGTCCGCATGATATTATGAATAAAAGACTGTGTCAGGTTCTCGGACGTCTCTGGTACTTCCACAACAAATAAAGACTACTAGTGGGGTATAGCACTGGTTCGGGTACCCGACAGGTGACCCGCACAATTTGGATGAAACGGGGCAAAAATAATGCACTGTGTCGGACACGGCTGCTGGTCGGGTCGGATGCCTGAACAGAGCGGGTCGGTCGCAGGTTTTGCGATTGCGAGCCAGACTTCTCCGATGCAGGATATGTACTTCAGGAGCCAACTAAGACCATACACAGTGGATGATGTGCTTTCTTTGTACAGCAATCTAAAGCACCACGCCAAACACCAGATAGTGTAATTCCCCAGCGTTCCATCTAATGTGTCTAATTGCCCTTTGAGTGCGGGTCGGGCGTCGGTATCAATTTAGAGCATGTCTGGTCTGGTGCGGAATGGTACGGGCGGGTGCGGGTTCGCAAAATAAGACCTGTGTATTGCTTCTCGGCCATGGTGGAGAAGGAATTTGGGGGGAAAATGTTGGCTTTGACTCACTGAAAGGCCAAATTGAACCGCAACTTCAGATTGATGTGGAAGGACCAGAGACGTCGGAGAACCCGACTCGTTTATCCATGATATCATCCAGAGGCGCACACGGCTTTTGGCTGTGATATTATACATAATATTATCATAGATGTCTGTATATTATATTATATAACTTAGATAGAGCTCCAGGTCTACCGCTGGAGCTCCCGGAGTATTCGAGAATATCTTATAGAACACGGCCAAAAGCTGTGTGCGGCAGATGATATGACGAATAAACGACTGCGTCTCTGGTACTACACTATTGCTTCTTTAGCGCTCGTGTGGTCTACCGGTCACACGGTAACATGAAAATCCGTACCGTAGCGCAAATTGACACCGGTGTACTCTCTATGCCGTTTATAACATACACCCCTTAGTCCCACCCACTGGCAATGATCTGTAATAGGTCTGTAGCGACCTACCTGCTTTAAATGACGCAAAAATCGTCATTTTGCTTAATTTAAGCAGGAAGCGTTAAAGGTAGGAACGGATCTCTCCCGTCTCAGGGGGAAATGATGGAATGATGCAAGACCATTCAAAAGTATGGTCTCTAACGATACAAAGCTTAATGCAAGTGGATGAAGTGTCCCTTTAAATGAAAACTGCCAAGACCCGCATATAAGAAGTGTACTCTCGCAACATAGCATGCAATATACCTCTATCCGTGATAGTAGTTAACACATAAATATCTATCATCACCTTAAACTCACAATTCACAATTCCAGCATCACAATCCAAGCCAATCAATCCAAAACCCAATCTGCGCCTTGTTCAACAGCACAGCTGCTTGGTAACTGCCAGACCATCAAACTCTCAGGGAGCGGGAACATGTTTAATTATGTATGGGAAGAAACATCATGCTCATTAGACAATATTATGCCAGAGAGGCCCTGAAACCTATTGGATGGAGAGAGAGAGAGAGAGAGAGAGAGAGAGAGAGAGAGAGAGAGAGAGAGAGAGAGAGAGAGAGAGAGAGAGAGAGAGAGAGAGAGAGAGAGAGAGAGAGAGAGAGAGGCAAGACGATGATTAAGGCAAAGCAGAGTCTACACAAGAGAATATATTAACATTCTACAATCGTTTTTGATTCTTTGTAACTACATTCAAAAACGAATCTGCTCCGACGCAAGGCACAACACTCACAATCGTCCCGCCTCTAATGCACACTTGATATGGGCAAGCACGTACAGCTTTCAGGTTTTCACTATTGCGGATCGACGTAGCGTACATGGCATACCAGTGTACGTTGTTTTGGGTAATGTTGCAAATCGTATTTGATAATATAATTGCATTGGCTGGGAATTGTCAAATCAAGTTTTTTGGGGGTTCAAAATGATTTACACAATGTTTATTGCTTCAGCAGAGCACCTGTTTTTAAGACATTTTTGATTAAAAAAATGATTTCACTTTGCTAACCAAAGACATCAAACGAAGAGCAGGGCGATTTTATATTTTCTCATATTCGGGGTCGCTTTTAGAGCTGGGTGAGATTTACACTGCAAGCCATTTACCATTGTGTTCCTCATTCCCGGACATTGTCAACACACTACCCTCTGGGATACTAATATAAAACCCAAGCATCCAGGGACACAGACAGACAGAGCTATAACAATAGCAAACAGAAAAACGAGTTCCATCAAAAGCCAGCCGCACAATGGGATCTTGGCGGTCGAATTGATTTCGTCCCTTGTATCGAAAAAAGAGAAATTTCAAAGTCCTTCGCCACAGAATCTCTCATCACAAACACTGGCAGTGACATATTGATCTCAGTCTGACAGGCTTCAAACCTTATAGGATGTTTCAAAGTGGTATGGCGAAGCATTAGATATCAGCATAGTGCGCTGAACACCAAGAAACACATTAACCCGTGATCGGAGTTGCGTCAAAGCTGACAGACGTCTGGGTCTCCCTTTGTGCAGATGGAGAGCCCTGTCATGGGCCAACTTAAAGAATGCACAAAGGAATGGTGGCGATGGGAATGAAAGCTCATGATGGCTTTAAATGTAATGGTAGGAATTACTAACGCACCGCCAGATTGGGACACTTTAATACAATCGTCCCCATGCTCAACTTAACTGAGCAACAGTAACACAGACGCTAGCCTTAACATTATGGCATGGGTCTACTTAGTGAACAATTTAGCACTGGGAGGAGCGGTTAGTAGCGATGTTATTAGGCTCTAAAGTCAAAGACAAGCGGCTTCAAAGCACATTCAAGACCCACTGACTGGAGGTCTGTGGTATAAACGATGCTAGGTTGTGACCGAAAAATACCCTGCGTATTAAGAGGGATAGCTAGAAAGTTGATACGCAGGCAGGCACATCTGATCTGTCTGACTCTCATATATGTTGTAGCATACTGAGGGTAGACATATCTAGATTATAACCCTAGACATTAATTGTGATTGGCTGATGAAAGGCTCCAGCAGCAGTGAGAGTGTGAGCAGAATGGCGACTGTTAGTTATTCAACACAATTTATTACCGTTTCATTTCTCATGCCAATTGCCACACTTTTCAAAGTCTGCTCGGACATGATTTAAGGCTTTGCATTTGCATGAAATAATACATTATAAATATATGATAATACTGCATCTTGCTTAAGCAGCATTCCCTCTCACAACATTACCAATGCTGGACCAAGTGGCAACCATTTTGCAAACCAAATGGCTGACACAACTGCCAAGAAATATTAAATATTGAACTATTCAATTGACCAATGCGGTGTGCAGCCATGTGGCTGCTAGGTTGGTCGGTGAGGCCGGACTCATTCAGAATGACAGAAATGGCTCACTCTCACTCTGCCTCCAGCCGACTGATAGACACATTGATTAGTTTATGGATGATTGTTCTATGGATGAGTTTTTGAGGTGTCAAAATGTACTGTGAAAGTCTTTGCCCAGCAATTGAGATGCCATCACTTAAAACATTGACCTTAAGTTGTCTCTGTATACTGATGAACTATGATGGGAGTCAATCATAAACAACCAGTTTGTGTACAAAATTATATCTGTTATAATCTAGCCAAATGTAAAATGTGAGTCTTCTTTCCCAGAGCTACTTACCAAGTGCTCTGCATTGGTATATATATAGGGAACCAAAACATACATTCTTTTTCAAAACAAGCCATGTGAAAATGTATTATTCAGGTGTTATTAATATTTTATTCATAAAAAAATGAATACCAGACAATGACTAATTTTATTGAAACACGAACATCGCTATGCCTGCCTCTTCTCTACGATTATTTCTTAGTGTTAAACTCCGGGGAACTCTCCAGAGCAGAGCTACGCTATGGATTTAGCTGATGGAAAATTAACGAATTAATCAGTCTTATTGGGACTGTGAAATCATTGAGACAACCCCACATGAGATCCTCGTTACATCTGCCTCCTGGCCTGCTCCTAACTTCAAACAATGGTAGGTGAGCCGTTGGTGACTCTATCTTGTGTTGCCAAATCAAATGAAAGTAAGAGAAAGTAGTCGCATCTTCGGCTCTGCGTGATGAATTAGCGATAAGCCTACATTTCACTCATCCTTTTTCCTGAAGAACACAGCACCGCGGTGATGCAAGAACTCTGTGTAGGAGGCCAATGCTGGCCTACGCTTACGCCTTTTAGATTGGCCCTTAATCTGATTGACAGCTGCTGTTTGAATTTTTTTTTAATTAGGATGGGGCATTGCATTTTTAATTCCGGAGCCCTCACCCACCCTCCCACTCCCATTTGGATTCCAATTTGAAGGCAATTCCGTGAAAATGCATGATCTGATTGTGCCAGTAATTATAGCAGCCGTTAATGAAATGCTAAGTGCTGATTGAGCGCATCAGAACGCGCTCACCCTCTGCTGATCCGGCACCCATCCATCAAATCCTTCTGCTCCGAGAGCCAATCCACAGCCAGAACAGGCGTTTCCTCCTAGAACGTGGGCCTGTTAAGGCTCCTCCCCAACCGCTGGTTGGTGTGGAACATCAGAACTTGACCTTCTCACGAACCGGCTCCCTCTCTTTAGCATCTTTAAATCTTCTGCTCTGCTCTGTCTTATCATCCCTCCATTCACCAATCCACCCAACCAATAATCTACCCATCCATCCACACAGCAATCCACCACTCATCTATCTAAGCATCCATCCATCCATCCATCCATCCAGCCATCCATCCATCCATCCATCCATCCATCCATCCATCCATCCATCCATCCATCCATCCATCCATCCATCCATCCATCCATCCATCCAACCATCCATCCATCCATCATTCCAGCCTCATGTATATATCAGAGGACCGTGAGTAGGTCTAATGCCGCGTTTCCACTGCAGGGTGCGTAACGGATCGGTTCGCAAAGGTGCGGTACAGGTTGCGTTTCCACCGCCAAAAGTGGGCGCGACCCGGACTTAGCCGTACCCGTTTTGCCCTAGTTTTCAGTACTCCTCCGTTGGGGTACTGAAAACGAGACGAGACGCCTGAAAGGGTCCTGGGAAATTCTAGCTACACACCCCCTCCGTTGATTGGTCGACAGAATCATCACTTCCGGGAGACGTGGGGGATATAAACAAACAAACAGTAGCCTCGAGGTATTATTCTTTACAATTAACATGTCGCGTAAAACGCTTGCTTGGGCGAACAAGGAGGTGGAGACGTTCGTCTGCATTCTTGGGGAGGAAGACGTTGTTAACGATGTTTACGTAGCTGCCGCGGCGATCGACATCCGGCCTACCATAAAGGGTACTGTCGGCGGTGGAAACGCGACCTCGGAACTGAGCTGGGCTATACCGCCCCCTCCCTACCGCCCCTTTGGGAACCGAACTGTTCCGCACCCTGAAGTGGAAACGCGGCATATGTGATGGCCCGGGTACTGTTCGGAGGCAACATTAGGAGGCATCATTCTGTTACATCATCCTTCCTAGTGAATATGCAAACCACCTATCTCCTTCTTGTCGGTGGACAATAGGCTATATAATGGCTATCAAGCGTCTATGATGATGCCCAAATGGACCTGCACTTGAGCTCCAATCTGTTTGATTTTTGTCTCAGGCGTATGTGTGTACGTGTGTGCGTGCGTGTCTATTTGTGTTTTAGTATCATTGTGTTTGTGCGTCTGCGTGTGTTTTTGTATCTGTGTATCTGTGAGTGTGTGTTTGATGTGTGTATGTTTATTTGTGTGTGTCCGTGTGTTTTGTTTCTGTGTTTCTGTTCACGTGTGTGCATGTGTGTGTGTTTGTCTAGCTGTGTGTGTGTGTGCATGTATGTATGTGTGAACGTGTGTGCATGCGTGTGTTTGTGTAGCCCTGTGTGTGTTTGTGTGTGTGCGTGTGCATGCGTGCGTGCGTGTGCATTTCCGTGTGCAAATACTCACATTGGGACACTGCCCATAATTCAACAGATATGGGGCGGAGTTCATTTTAAATATCTTTGCATGTGCTTACGTGAACGCGAAGGAACATTGCAGTTCCTTCAGCGAGTCGTGCATTCGACCTTCCACCAGTCCGGGGATTATAACCGGCTGGAGCCGTTGCAGAAAGAGCCTCTCCTGCGTCGTCCACTGGGAAATAACTGAACGAGTCTCACGATGCGCCTCCTGGCAACCATAGGACTCGCCCTCCCCGGCTGCCTCTCTTCCGCTGTAGCGACGTATGGAGAACATAAACGCTGTCAGGGTTAGGGGTTTGAGTGCCGCTGGTGCCACCCAGGTAATGAGAAACGCTTTAAGGGAAGGGTGCGGCGCCTATCAAGTGGTAGACATTAGAATATGTTTGCTCTGCTCTCTTGTCTTTGTGCATGTGAGACAGAAACAGAGACAATATGCATTTACCAATAGACACGCTCACAGCTTTGATCCCTCTCTCCTGGGAAAAAAAGCTACGTCTCCCTTGTTCTCTCTGTTTCCTCCATCCTCCGTTTTCCAGCCCCCACCTTATTTTCTCTATGACGCATTCATTATTTTTCCCACTCTTTTTTTTCTCACTCTCTCTCTCTTTCCGTCATTCTCTCTCTTCCTCTCTCTCTATATTCTCTCTCTCTCTTTACTCTCTCATTCCCTCTGTCCCTCTCTCTCTATATTCTCTCTCTCTCTTTACTCTCTCTTTCCCTCTGTCACTCTCTCTCTTTCTCTATACTCTCTCTCTCTACTCTCTCTTTCCCTCTGTCATTCTCTCACCCTCTATACTCTCTCCCTCAGTCTTTCTGTCATTCTCTCTCCATCTCTATCTCTGCCAATCTGTCTCTCCCTCTCTGTCTCTCTGTAACTCTGTCATTCAGTCTCTCTATGTCTCTCTCTCACTCTCTCTCTCTCTCTCTCTCTCTCTCTCTCTCTCTCTCTCTCTCTCTCTCTCTCTCTCTCTCTCTCTCTCTCTCTCTCTCTCTCTCTCTCTCTCTCTCTCTCTCTCTCTCTCTCACGTGGCTGCTCTCATCTCTGTCCTCCTGTTGTTTGGCTGCCCCCAACCTCTCTCCCCCTGGTCCTGAGTTACGGGGTCTTAATGTAGTTCTGCACTAGGACTCAGCAGATGGATATGTCATTTGTCACATTAATAGCGCTCTCTTGCTCTCTCCACACGCCCACACACACACCGATACGGAGGCTTCCCAACGCAAACAGACACGCACACAGCAAAGCACAGGGACACGCACGCACACACACAGGCACACACACACACACACACACACACACACACACACACACACACACACACACACACACACACACACACACACACACACACACACACACACACACACACAGGCTCAGACACTAACACACAGGCACACATAAAGGTCCCTGCTCACAGATAGACACACACACAGAAACATACACACACAGACACCTAAACACAGACAGACGTGCACACACCAACACACAATCAGACACACAGACAACTAAGACACACACACACACAGGCACGTACACTACACACACATACATACATAGACATACACAAACACACTGAAACACACACACACAACCACTTCACAAAAAATATGACCCCTCCCCCCCACAATTTCTCTCCCTCTCTTACATGTACTCCTTCTTCCAACCCGGTCTCACGAAAATACGTGACACTGTCACGTTATTTAATCTATTGAAACGTGATATTTTTCTCAGAATCAAAGGTGAAAGTAGAAAGGGGTGGCCTAAAGCTGTCATATTGTTTGTTATCACAGACAATTTTAAGTAGAAACGGGTGGCCAAAAGCTGTCATATTGTTAGTTATCACAGACTATTTTTGAACAATAAATGTTCTGTACGGAGCTCCTTAAGGGACATTAGGGAGAACGCTCATGGACAGAACCTTAGTTTGGAAGTCGTGCTTAGTGACACGACAAATACGACAAATACATGAGTTTGAAATTTGTGCTTTTTTGAAATTTTGAAAATACGTGTCCCCGATCACGTTTCAATAGATTAAATAACGTGACAGTGTCACGTATTTTCGTGAGACCGGGTTGCTTCTTCACAGTTGAACCCCTCCATTTTGAATGTATCTATTTCCTCTGATTCAGACCCTCCCCCCCCCCCCCCCCAACTAATCACCACCTCCCCACTGGCCAATCATAAAGAGAAGCCATAAACTAGACAGGGAGAAAGATATATGTCGAGAGAGAGAGATAGAGAGAGAGAGAGAGAGAGAGAGAGAGAGAGAGAGAGAGAGAGAGAGAGAGAGAGAGAGAGAGAGAGAGAGAGAGAGAGAGAGAGAGAGAGAGAGAGAGAGAGAGAGAGAGAGAGAGAGAGAGACCCTCTGCTCTCTTGGTGCTATATGGGTCTATTTATCACACGTCTTTATCGCTTGTTCCTCCGTGTTTTCTCACAGCGATTATCATCAGCGCTTTGTGTCCCATAATGATATCGTGTCTGCTTCTCGCCTCCCTATGCTAACCTCGTCTGTGTAGACATTGTGTGTGTGGGGGTTTCTGCCTGTGTGTTTGTGTGTGTTTGGGACGGGGGACGGGGGGACGGGGGGACGGGGGAACGGGGGGACGGGGGGGGTTGCATAATTGCGTCGTATTGAGCAGTGTTTTAAAATGAAAATAATAAAATCAATCGCTGTTTCGTACCCTACCTACAATATGTTGTCTGAGGTTTAATTAGACAAGCTATGTGCAACAAACTTGTTAAAGAGGTGAGAGATTGTGTGTGTGTTTGAGCATTGATTGTGATATACTTATTTAGTGATAACCAGAAGTAAAATGTACTTCTGTTAGTTTCTATTCAATGCTTTCATCTAGTTCATCATGTGATAGGGTATAGTAATGTCACTTCTGCTATTGCTTAGAAAATCAGCATGCCAAATCGATAGACAGAATAAGACAACAAAATCATTAAAAAAATGTAATAGCAGGTTTTATTGCATTTGCATTATGGTGGAAAATCATATTTAATATCATAACATGGTCTCTTCTCCCCTATTTATGGCTGTTTGATTACCATTCTCCCCTATTTATGGCTGTCGTATAATCAGCTGGATCCTGTTTATAATTAATACGGAAAAGTTTCAAACAGAATTTTGGTCGTTGTAGAAGTACTAAACCCTCCTTGAAAATAATACAATATCATTTTTCGTATCAATTAAAATTTCTAATTTTCTTATCTTATCCGTTATTTTACCGCTTTGAGGCACATTCTTAGGGGATCCACGTTCTGTGATGAGAGCACTAATGGGGTGCTGGCTGATGCGTTGCGACCTGATTATGCTGCGATAACGAAGGGGGACAGACCCTCACTAAGGGGAGGAAGCAGCCAAACAGAAAATGACAGGGAGCTGTTGAACGAGCAGAGCTTCTCAGATGTGGACCCACTGGGTTTGATTGGGGGGGGGATCGTGACCTCGTGTGTCTGAGATTGGAGATCAAAGTCGATGTGCCAGCCCTCTTCATCAGGCTCTCACAACTGAGGCGGATGATGGATCACGCTTGAACCCTGCATTGGCTTTTGGACTCTCTGAGACTCTGGCTGAACATTGGCTGTAAGATATAGGTTGGGGGAATCCATTTCTCTTTCGCTGTAGATTTTAGTATATTCCTTCATTCCTCTCAGGGTTATGCCTGTCATCTGAAATACGTTATCTGATTTGTTTTCCATTAGTATTTGGCAATGTCCTTTGCCGACTCTCACTCCTCCACTTCTAGTCCTTTCTTTGTGACACAATAAGTACCTAAAACACACACCATTTGTCTCTCTCTCTATTTCTCTTATCTTACTCTTAGAGCTCTCTCTCTCCATCTCTCCCTCCCTTCCTCTGCCTCTGTCTCCCCCTCCCTCTGTCTCTGTCTCTCTCTCTCTCTCATCCTAAGAAAATGTATAAGATGGTCTCAAAACTGTGAGATGTCCTTTGTCATATAGTCAAAGACTTACTTTTTATGTAGCTGTGTGTTTTAAGGAAGGGTTTTAGTTAAAGCAAAATGATCTTAATCATTGCAATTTAAATTGTGTTGGTGCATTGAAATGAGGTTTGTTATGGGTTAAGGGAACGTATTGAACATTGTAATTGAAATGATTTAAATGAGGACACGACCACAAGACATGCTGAGCGCTACTATATTTTGAGACAAGGGAAGTTGGAACAATTTTACAATGACAAGCATTGACGAGTCCCAGACTGTTCAGTTGATCAGCTAAAGTTTATGTGGGAGTGTGTTTGGTGTTGCTCGGTTTAAGCAGCCTCACCCGGCCCGAGTCAGACTGATTGGACGGGGTGAGGGTGCACACCTGTTGTGCATTGAGCAATCAGTATGCACAGGTTAAACCAGCCATCACCACACGAGAGAGAGAATTCCTGCATGGCAACATGGAGCACCACCACCACCACCACCACCACCACCACACCACCACCACCACCACCACCACCACCACCACCACCACCACCACACCACCACCACCACCACCACCACCACCACCACCACCACCACCACCACCACCACCACCACCACCACCACCACCACCACCACCACACCACCACCACCACCACCACCACCACCACCACCACCACCACCACCACCACCACCACCACCACCACCACCACCACCACCAACACCAACACCAACAACACCACCACCACCACCACCACCAACACCAACAACACCACCACCACCACCACCACCACCACCACCACCAACACCACCACCACCACCACCACCACCACCACCACCAACACCAACACCACCACCACCACCACCACCACCACCACCACCACCACCACCACCACCACCACCACCACCATCACCACCACCACCACCACCACCACCACCATCACCACCAACACCACCATCACCACCACCACCACCACCACCACACCACCACCACCACCACCACCACCACCACCACCACCACCACCACCACCACCACCACCACCACCACCACCACACCACCACCACCACCACCACCACCACCACCACCACCACCACCAACACCAACACCAACACCACCACCACCACCATCACCACCAACACCACCACCACCAACACCAACACACCACCATCACCACCAACACCACCACCACCAACACCACCACACTGCGTCCTTGTCTGGAGGAGCCTGGTTTAAGTCACATAGGTGGAGTGTGGCAGCCACTTGGGTGGCATGAAGCATCATGCATTGTTAGAGTGGCCTCTACAACCAAAGGACACAGAAGGACTGTCTCTAGGGTACCAATATCTTTCACCACACTCCACCGAGGTGGCTTTTATTGGGCCCCTCCAGACAAAAGGCACAGGGTGGTGATGTTAAAAGCCGGTCATTGTAAAAAGTTTGTAGACAATAATACACAACCTGGCGCTCCATGTCCCCATGTAGATCTCTCCCACACTGACAGGTGTGCAGCCTCGTCCTGCCCCACAGGGCCCCAGAGTCAATCAGTCTGACCCCGGCCATGGGTGAGGCTGCTTAAACCAGCCCTCATGCACACACACGATAGAGTATACGTTTGCAATTGATTTATTCTTTGCAAATAATAAACCAGCTCATGTGGCGTCCATCTTGAAGTCCTTTTGGCCCCTTCTGAGCTGTCTCCATCTACCAAATGCATCTCCCAGGTGTATCTGTGTTTCAGCCCGGCTCATGTCATGGAGCTTTTCGGAAAGAGGGCGAGGATATATAGGTCTGGTAGAACCAAGTGAAACCTCAGTGGATCCAGTTTGTTTGCTTGCTCCCATGGTTGCAGCGCATTGCATGTGTGTGCCAATTCGTTTTGTGTCTGGTAACCCCGGTTACAGGGGAGAACAGTGAATCACAACCCACGGGCCAAAACAAAAAACAAATGTTCCGACGCCGGATGGATGTTTCAAAAGACGACATACTGGCTGTGGCTTTGTCGTCGGAAAAAGCCAGTATTCAGACACTTCCCTCATCTCTGTTGGCATTTCATGGTCATTGAATGATTTAGGACATTAGTTGTGTCGCTGAAGGAATTATTAAATGTCTCTCTCTCTCTCTCCTTGCTCTCTCTCTCTCTCTCTCTCTCTCTCTCTCTCTCTCTCTCTCTCTCTCTCTCTCTCTCTCTCTCTCTCTCTCTCTCTCTCTCTCTCACTCTCTCTCTCTCTCTCTCTCTCTCTCTCTCTCTCTCTCTCTCTCTCTCTCTCCCTTGCTCTCTCACTCTCTCTCTCTCTCTCTCTCTCTCTCTCTCTCTCTCTCTCTCTCTCTCTCTCTCTCTCTCTCTCTCCCTTGCTCTCTCACTCTCTCTC